>NW_024412413.1:46940319-46971284 GCF_014898765.1 Herpailurus yagouaroundi
TCTTCTTCTTCTTCTTCTTCTTCTTCTTCTTCTTCTTCTTCTTCTTCATCTAAACAGTCTCACTTCTTCCAGCCTTCCTGGATCTTATTTCAAGCCCCTCTCTACAACTTTCCTATTCTCTACATGTGTTCCTATTGATGCACATACATTAGAGAAATAAAAGTGTACATGCCACAAAAGGTCTGTCATTACATCAATAATTGACTCCACCCTTTGTTAAATAGCACTATGATGTAGTGGGTAAGTGAGTGGAGTTTGAAGAAGGAAGATCTGCATCAACCCTGGCTCCCCTACATGAGACACAGGTCCTATGCAACCACTCCAAACCTTTATTTTCTCAGCTATAACATGAACGAGACAATAATAACCACCTAGTAGGTTTGCTGTAAGGTTTAAGCACGAATCAACAAAGCATCATTGTGTGAAGAGCACTTAACACCATTCCTCACAGCTATTCAGTGAGTACTCAATAAATGGAAGCCCTCTTGTTACTAAACAGCTGCTGCCAGGCTATATAAACAAATATGAGAAAATTCAAGGAGAAATGGGGAGTAAGAAGCAATAGAGGAAATAGAAAAAAAAACAGAAGAATGTACAACATGTTTTAAATTAGCTATACAATGTAAAGTTTCTTAAAGTCTGGGCCAATTTTATGCATATCCCATGTGCCAAGTTCATATCCAGTGTCTGGCATATAAAAGGAGATTAGTAAGTGTTTTCTGGATGAATGAACTTCATATAGATCAAAATATACTATACACCAATAGAGGAAAACATCATAAAGTTAGTATTATAGTGACATTTCCTGTATGAAATGTGATACGATATAAAAAGCCAAAATATAGCAGATGTTGAGCCATGCCTAGGTTGCATGGTACATTTAATAACCTGAAAGAAGTTACTCATTCAGCAATTTTTATTCATTTGGAAACTGCTGGATCCATAGTGTATGCATATGTTAAGCCCTTTTATACATAAACATCATCAACAAAAATTCATTTTTAATGACTACCAATGTTTAAGCATAAGTGCTAAGAATATAAAGTAGAAATGATCATTTATTCCCTGGAAGAGTGTACAATGTAGTTAAGAAAATAATTCAGGCACATACAATGATCACTAAAAGCAAAAAGGATAAAAGAATTGTATAGCCAGTAGTGGTCCAACCAACCCAGCAGATGTTTCCTATTAAACCAATGAAATAGTTTTCCATTCTGTGTGATTCAGGTCTGCCAATTTTGGTTTATTATTCCTATGGTAAGCCAGGTAAAGTGTCCAGAGAAAGAAAGAAAAATAGGAGAATTTAAATGTATTTGAATGAACTTTGAGATGGCTCATAATGCACTTGCTGAACACAGGGCACACAGAGAATTAAAGTTCTTCAGTGGTCTAAGGAAAGTATGCTGGCATCCTGGGCAAAGGGATTGTGTTTTCCTGTTCACTAGGTTTTCAGTGCAACTCTCTTTGGTCTCATCATTTGCATGATGTAGAGAGGAATAATTGTGCTGTCTAAATAACATGAGAATAATACGAAATGGGAGAAGAAAAAGGGCCTGAAAATCTTGCTATGCAAATGCAGGTTGATATTGTCTCTTGTTATTATTCTCTTGTGAGGAGAAGCACATTCTCCTGCCTATCCAAAGAGCTCATGCGTGAGCAGCGTTCCTCTCATACCTCTTCTGTGAGTCATCTCTTAACAAAACAATCTGTAGTCCACTTTTTAAAAAATGAACCTTAAGACACATTGAATGGATCTGTACACCGAAAATAATGGTCTGGTCAGTCTTAATAGTTGATATAGATTTTTTAAATGTTTATTTATTTTGAGAGAAAGAGAGAGAGAGAGAGCTGGGGAGGGGCAGAGAGAGAGGGAGAGAGAGAATCCCAAATAGGTTCTGCACTTTCATGAACTGTGAGATCATGACCTGAGCTGAGATCAAGAGTTGGACACTTAACTGAGCCACCCAGGCACCCTGATGTGGATTCTGATATAATCAAGTAACTGCAATAGTCAATATTGATCATGCAAGTTGCAAAAATAAATATTTTGGATGGATATGTAGCAGTTTAATTGTGTGGTACTATACACGGTGGGTTTTAATAATTTACACACTTGCACACACAGAAAAGTCTATTATTGACCATAAAAACTCCCCGAATTCCATGTCCAGCATGTCCTTATCTATAATAAAAATGGATCTTTATGAAAGGGGAGTGACTCTGGCTGTCTAGGACCATCAACCTGTGAAAACAAATAATCAATATTAAAATTCCGTTCTCTCCTTACTCCCATCTACTGACAGACAAATCTCTTCCTTTTCTTTGATCTTTCTAGTTGTTTTCAGATAGTTCCAGGAATGTCCGACACATGAAGGCAACTCACCTGCCTCCACTCTGATCTATTCGTGGTTTGTTACCTGCAAACTACCTGAGGAGGACCCTGGTCACAGCCAGCCATAGCTGCGCTGCACCAGTACAGGTGAGCTGGGGCCACCTCCTTGATATCTTCTGGGTACCAACAATGCACTGTGGAGGTGAGAATGGCTCAGTCTTTACTAAAGAACCTACACAGTGCTGCTTGTGCCTGAGTCTTTCACGAAGGACGTGTGCTTCTGCTCCAGCTATATGTAGGCATACCGTATCCTAGGACACTCTAGAATAAAAGCCATTCCCTTTCCACTGTTGCTATAATCATTCATCTTTATCCAATGAAAAATATTAAATTCTGCTTTCCTTCAGCCTGAAAGAAAAGCTTCTTCTATACACACAAGGGCATACAACTAGATGTCCAGCAAAGCCAGTATTTTAACAAAGAATTAGACCTTAAATCGCAGTTTAGGATCATCAAGAAAACCCTGTTAAAGGTATTACTCTTGAAACAGGTAAAATCTTACCAAGATTGCTGAGGGTACATATCTATAAAGTGAATTTTATTTCCCAACTATTTTAAATATAAAATCTGAATTGCCTTACTTAATTAAAACTTTCTGCAAGGAGAACATACATATCAAAATTTCAGATTTTCTACATAGACTATCATGTCATCTTTGAATAAAGACAACTTTATTTCTTCCTTCCCAATCTATATATCTTCTGTTTCCTTTTCTGGCCATTCTGCATTAACTAGGACTTCCAGGGCAATGTTGAAAAGCAGTGTTGATAGGAAACATCCTTTATTTGTTTCTAGTTTTAATGGGAAAAAAAAAGACGTCAAGACTTACCCGTAAAGTGACAGTAGTTGAGGCTCCCAGGTGGCTCAGTCGATTAAGTGTCTGACTTCAGCGCAGGTCATGATTTCACAGTTGGTGAGTTTGAGCTCTGTGCTGAAGCAGCTTGGAAACTGCTTCAGATTCTGTGTCTCCCCCCTCTCTGTTCCTCCCTGCTTGCAATCTGTCTCTCTCTCAAAAATAAATGAACATTAAAAAAAATTTAAAAAAATAAAGTGACACTAGTCAAGACAGTGTGGTATTGGCAAGAGACAAATAGATCAATGGAACAGAATAGAGAGTCCAGAAATTGACCCACATAAATATAGGCAACTGATTTTTGATAACAGAGCAAAAGCAATGCAATGGAGAAGAGATAGTCTTTTCAACAAATGGTGCTGAAACAAGTGGACAATCCTGTGTTGAAGAAGAAGGAGGAGGAGGAGGAGGAGGGGGGCAGGGGGAGGGGGAGGAGGAGGAGAAGAAGAAGAAGAAGAAAGGGGAATCTAGAACAGCCTTCACAAAAGTTAACCCTTCACAAAAATTAACTCAAAATGGATCATAGATCTAAACGTAAGATACAAAGCTATAAAACCCCTAGAAGATAATATAGGGAAAAACCTAGATGACCTTGGGTATGGCAATGACTTTTTAGATATAATATCAAAGGTAGAATCCATAAAGAGAAGAATTGGTAAGCTGGACTCCATTAAAATTTAAAGTATCTGCTCTGTAAAAGACTTTGTCGAGAAAATGAAAAGACAAACCACAGACCGGGAGAAAATATTGGCAGATGACATACCTGATAAAGGACTGTTACCAAAAATACATGAAGAAATCTTCAAATTCAACAAAAAGAACACAAACAACCTGTTGGGAAAGACATTCTCATGAGGAGTCTTTCTCCTCCCACTTTACTGCGTATAGATGGGCTTTGGGCCTGGAACATTTCCTTACCAAGAGATAGAAAACCCTCACATTCTTTGCTGGACTTGACCTTGTGTGAGACTATCTTTCTTTGTTTCAGGCTCAATGAGTACTCTGTCTCTTTTTAAAGAGTAGGCATTGTCTGTCGTCCACTTGGAGAGGACAGGGTTCCTTCTCCACTGTGGCAGCAGAGAGGGAAAGATCCTCTGACCGTGGGGGACTGACACCCACTATTGAAGCTGATCTTGCTCTGTCTCTTCTCTATGTAAGTAAAATGTTGTTCCATCCAGTGCTTGACTGTGTTATGATTTCCTTAGTGACTCTGAAACCAAGAAGCCATGGGAAGAATTGTTTGGACTTCCATTCCTGGTGGGTGGCGTGGTGATGCTTTTTACTCTCCTCTACATATAGATGCCCATCTCCCTTCCCCTGGGATTGGTACCTGGTACGCGGTACTCAACTTGACACCATGCAATTAAAAGTGAGCCAAAGACTTTTAACAGACACCTCACCTAGGAAGATACATCAATGGCAAATAAGCATGAGAACAGATGTTTCACATCATAAGGCATCAGGGAAATGCAAATTACAACAGTGACCTACCACCACGCACCTATTAGAACGGCCAAAATCTAGAGCACTGACAGCACCAAATGCTGGTGAGGATGTGGAGCAGCAGGAACCCACTCACTGTTGCTGGGATGCAAAATGGTACAGCCACTTTGGAAAACAGTTTGGCAGTTTCTAACAAAACCAAACATATTCTTACCAGATGATCCAGCGTTCACACTGCTTGGTGTTTACTCAAATGAGATGAAAACATATCCACACAAAAGAACTGCACATGGATGTTTATAGCAGCTTTATTCATGATTGCTAAAACTTAGAAGCAACCAAAACATCCTTCAGCAGGTCAATGGGTAAATAAACTGTATGTGTATGTTTGTATGTATGTATGTGTGTGTGTGTGTGTGTGTATACATATAAAATGAGTGTGTGTGTGTGTGTAATGGATATTATTTGGCCATAAAAAAGAATGAAATTTTGCCATTTATCATGACATAAATGGAGCTAGAGAGTAGAATACTAAGCAAACTAAGTCAATCAGAGAAAGGCAAATACCATATGATTTCACTCATATGTGAAATTTAAGGAACAAAATAAATGAGCAAAGGAAGAGAGAGAGAGAGAGAGAGGCTGGGGGAAGCAAGAAGTAGACTTAACTCTAGTGAACAACCTGATGGTTACCAGAAGGGAGGTGAGAGGTAGGGATGGGGGAAATAGAGGTTGGGGGTTAATGAGTAGACCTATTATTATGAAAAATGAAATAAAACAAAATGATTTTTAAATATCTGTTACAATTTATTTCATTGTATCTTTGCTTGAAGGACAATTATTCAGATGAGGTATAGAAAGTCAAGTACAGATTAACAGTTAAACTCCTGAAGACTCCATTTGAATCAGATGATCAGGATAATTGAATAGGCAAGTAAGCAGCAGCACTAGAATTTCAGGCAAATTTTAGATGAGTTAAGTCTTGAATTTGAGGTCTTACTTTCCTAGTCACAGCAACAATTAGGCTTGTTTGTCCTAAAAAGTTGGGTAGCCAAGCTAAGCTGAACTTCACAAGACCATCCTTCACCATTAGGTGAAAGGATCTCATTACATACCTGTGAGCTATTTTGGTTGAGGTGAACATAAACATTATCATATTTGCTAAGATTCTTTAAGTTCTTTGCGGGAATCCCAAGTCATATAATATCAAGTATTGTTCAAAGAAAAATGACTGAATGCTAAGGAGACTTAGGAAGGCTTACATAAAGTCAGTACATTAGAGTAGAAAAACACTAAAACAAAAATAAGTGTACAATCAAGAGAAGAGAAAGAAAATCATGAGAATTTTGGAAGGGAGAATATGCAGAGCCTCTTCTAAGTCAATCTTCAAAAAGGAACGTGTCAGATCATTGTAGTCATTACTACAAACCTGCTAAGGGAGCTCTTTGGTAAAATTGAAAATAAACATATCAGCAATTCCCAGTAACATGGGTTTGAAGATCAAATATTGGCCACAAGAATAAAAATGTCAGGCAAACAGCAAACTAAAATGAATGTCTAACAGTTGCTATGCTTTAGAAGTCAAGCAGAAATTGGAGAAAATGGAGAACATAGGTGAAAGAAGAGAATTAATGTGGCAAAATGAGGAATGCATGCCATAGGAATGATTATTAAGCAAAACCTGCCATCCTTCTCTGAATGAACTGGACAAGAACCAGTAAAGGCCCAAGAGTCTTCATTACATTCAGCTATGTAACTTGTAAGTAAGGAATCTCGATTTTATGGTTAGTGCTCTCCACATACTAAAGCACTTAATAATGATATTGACATTGCCGATCCATTGATGTATATTAACAATTGAGTGTTAGAAATTGGTCACATCAAGGTCCATGAAGAAAATTGCAAAAGAAAAATTTTTCTTAAGGGAGAAAACAGATTTATAAACTTTAACCTCTGGAGCCTTCATGAGAAATAGCAAGATGTAATTCTAAAGATGGTCCTTCCAGACGATTACAAACACTTGTCTTTAAAAAGTGACCTACCCGTTATACAAATGGCAATGAAGAGTTTAATATTGTTTAGTGTATTCTATTGGAAATTGCTCAGACTGTAGAATCAGGAAGCTGAGATTATTCACTGCTTGTTATTATACAAATTGTACAAGTAACTTACCCTTTGTGAATCTCAAGTTCCTCATCTGTAAAATGGGGATGATAAAAGTAGTTACTTTATAGTGTTCTATCAGGGAATAATATATGCACAGTGCCTAATTCATGTCTAGTTAGCACTGGACACTGAAGGGAGGTAAACTTTATAAAGAACCTGCAACTATTCTAATAACAATGAGTATCAGGAAAGTTCTGGAATTTGGCTAAGATGTCATGAAGAGATATTTTACCCAATGAGAAGGTTAGATTCAGCGTTGAATAAAAGTTATTGGAACAAGTAAATCTATTTCATCATAACATCCCAATGAATTCAAATTCTTCAATCAACCAGTCACAAATATATGTTTATTTAATATATGCTCTAAATAATAGCAACTTCTCAATTTATTCAATATCCCAAAGAATAAGACTTTTGAAACATGAATACAGTCTCATAGGAGAACAAAACGTGTGCCTAAGAGGATATATAAGGCATTCTTACACAGGAAGCCTTCCTAATACATTTCAAATGTTTCTGCTATTACAAGAAAGATGCTTAGTTTTTTTCCTCTAGAGCATTGCATTAATGACAGGGGGCATCTTTTTCTATAATCATTCCAGTACAATCCGAATAACCAACAGGTACAGAAATTGGTTTCACTGAAAGGAAAGGAATCCAAATTGTGAGAAGTAGAATGGTACTATCACAATCTTTGTTTTCTATTGAATATAAGAACAAAACTGAAACATCAAAAAACCCTCATGCTGTCTTCTGCCACAGAGAGAATTCTTTGAAAATTCTGTCTTTATGTCATTTGTTCAACAGCATCGTCAGAGCACTGCAGAGTGAGTTCTATGGAATACAGGAGTAAGGGAATGACAATAACTTGCTGTCCCATAATTTAAGACCCCCACTGTTACCAGCTGCTGCTGCTCCCTTTCTTACTAACAGGAAGGTATGTTTCAAGCAGAGGTCTCACTAAAGATCACGATCCCAGTAATACTTAGCCCACATAACCCTATTTATATGTAAGCTCTGAGCAATAAGTATCCTATTGACCCGTTGCATAAAGGAACTTTTGCAAGAAAATTTAATGAAAAAGAAAGTATTGATTATTCTTTTGGTATTAAGCCAGTATCTCAAGTCATCTGCTTACAAAGAACATCGGCTAGTGGGCTATGCTTTTTAGACCAGGAATTTTACTGAATGAGAGAGTTATAGTATCATTTCATATGCCTTAATGGTTAAACATGGCCTCTTCTTATTGGACTCAAAAGAAAATGTTTATTTAGTTTACCACCTTTTTTAAAAGTTTATTTATTTATTTTGAGTGACAGCAGGTGCATATGCACACGCAAACATGCACACAAGGAAGGGAGAGACACAGAGAGAGGGAGAGAGAGAATCCCAAGTAGCCTCCATGCTGTCAGCACAGAGTCCCAGGGTAGGGGATGGGGATGGTGGTATCCATCTCATGAATCGTGAGATCATGACCTGAGCCAAAACCAAGAGTCTGACCGACTGATCTACCCAGGTTCCCCAATAGTAATATATCATCTTGATCAATTTCACATCCACTGTGAAAAAACTTTATTTAATTTAATGCTGATAACATTTTGTGCATGCAACCAAATTCTTAATCTTTGCCATAAAAATATGAAAGGATAATATATAAAACAACTTAGCCTTCCTTGAGATCCTAAAGATTGTGGGAGTAACCCATAATCAACCTGTACTCAGAGTTGATCTACAAAATGTAAGATCCCCAAAGGTAGGTAATTGTGTTAAGCTTCTAGAAATAAATGATGTGAAACGTTCAATATCACATGAACTCATAAGTCTTAAAAATCCTATGTTCACTAGCATGGACCAAAATCAGGTAACTTGTGTCCTTTACTAGGTAAAGAGTTCCAGGATGAAGGCTGGTATAGACAATGAACAGAACAGATGTATATTAGTGAAAGAGATAACAATCCTATGTGTGATACTTTTCCCCCTTTACATAGGCAGACTACATACATGGAATAGCATTCATTCATTACTCATTCATCCAACAAATATTCATTGACTTCCTATCAAATGCCTTGCTCTGTGCTGCATAACAGAGATGCAAAGATATTCACCTCTGCACAATGCCTATACTTAAGAATTTACAGTTAGGGAAAATAAAGACTCTAATGCGCCTGGGTTTTGTGTCTCATCTAAGTACTGAAAAGAGTTGTGCAAAAAGAACTTTGGATTAAATAATTTTGTTGGTCTCAACTCATCCAGAACAGGAAGGGATTGAATCAGATAGTCTTTTTCTTTCCTTTCAGCTCTTGAAATTTTATGATTTTTTTTTACATCTACACACAAGCTGTAAAACTATACACTGATTTTTCAATCATAAAAATTATTTGTTCTGGTCTGTTGACCATAAAAATATACCTCTCTCTTTTTCAATGTCACAAAGATAATGCTTTGTAAAGTATTCCCCAATATATTGTTATAAAATTTAATATTTGTATTCTTATTATTTTAAATTTTAGTTTACTGTTTTCTATATAATTGTTTTAATTTTTGTATAAAGCTGATGCTAGTGCTATCACTATTAAGGATGATCAGTCTTAAAATTAAAACTGAGGAAGGTATGGAAATCACTGATCTGTCACAATTTGAATCTGTCTTCCAATGGTGGGGGAGGAGGGCTGCATTGGAGGGCTCTTTTATTTCAGTTCAGTTCAGATAACATCTACTCTGGGGGCTATAATAGGTCTTCGTGTATGGTGATGAACAAGCAGATAATTATTTTGAAAGAATAAGATACCTGTGACTAGTAAATATTCCTAAAAGATTTTCTGCACAGGAGAGATTCTTGGCTCTAAGGTGAATCATTGCATAGAGGCACATATATAAATAGACAAATGGTATAATGTGATCACACACCCTCCTGAGATCCTACTGTGTGACAGTTAACTGACCTATTCAACCACCCACATAAACAAACTACCACGAGTGCCAAAACATTCCATCATGGGTTTTTCAGCCACTTCCAGGATTAGCCCAGATTGATACCAGTTTTCTTCTGTCCTCTTGCTCTTTGCACTCATTTGTCTAGTTCTCAGATTCCCATTTGGCATTAGACTTTGGCTTCTAATGCTTGGCTCAAGATCCTTAGCTGCTTTTAGACAAAATTTCCTGGTTATTCCCTGTCAAAGATGATTCTCGAATTTGCCCTTGCAATTGGAATAAATAGCCATGTCTATTCACATATGCGCCTCTATGTAAGTATGGTAAGCCATGGATAAATGACACTACTGACATCACTGTCACCTCAGACTCACATGGAGCCCTGGAGCCAAATCTCCAGAAGAAGCTAGACACCAGACATATTTGAAATACTTTTTTATATGAGGCTTCATGACTTAGTCCCCGTCATCTTCCTACAGACATTCTCCTACCAACATAATGTGTTCTACAGTGAAACCCTGCTTGTCATCCCCCTAAATACTTCCTGTGCTCTTGTACTTCTGACTTTTTGTATGTTGGAATGTGTTCTATACTTTCTTCTTATTCCAGGGATTCCTACATGTCCTTCAAAGTCAGCTCAAGTATAATTTCCTTTTGGAAGCATTCTGCTATCTTCATGCCAGGTAAGGTGATCTTCATCTGGACCCCATGTCAGTTAATTTGCTGTTCAATCATTGTTTCACTTTCTCACCTGTTTTTCAAATACACTCAGAGTTTTAGAGCATTTGACTGCAAATATACTATAGAGTCTTAGGCAGCTTGTTCATCTCTGAATCCCTGGTGCCCAGGACAGAGCCTGGAATGGATTACATGCTTCATTTAAGTGGGGATTGAATGCGTGGATACATTCATAACAAAGGATCCTTGACTGCTAAATGTCACATTCTTGGAACTGTTCGTGGGTTCGTGGGTTCGTGGGTTTGTGTCAGAAATAGTTCCATTTTTCCCATTTATAATTACAGTGTATTCTCCTGCTCCTTGCTTTTCTCCTGTTTTCATTGAGAATAAATATTGAATATGTGGATTTTTTTCCCCCATGGAGTTTGGGGATGTTTCTTTGTTTGCATGCTTGTTGTGACATTCCTCTCTTCTGGTGGGATACCAGTATTCATTCAATCAACACATTTTTAGGTGTAGGAAGTAATTTACAAAGTACCACAAGTACTACATCATGATTATTCCACTCTCCATTTATTATGGCAATACCTTCTTTCCACCACCTCACTTCATCAGATCTTCCATTGGAGACCTTCAAATTCAGCATAATCCTTCACTGCTGGAGATTTATAGCCTACTCCTGAAATTAGCCATTCTCATACATTAGCTTGGGGCATCTCAAATTTGTTCAGGTGGCAAAATGCCTGGAAGAATGATGCATGCTGATGTATTGAACTCTGATTTAAAGGAGAAGTAATATGAGTTATAGAAAACATGGCTGTATTATATGCATACAATTTAAAAATCACAGCACTGAATGCACACATCTTTGGAAAAGAAGCAAGTTGGTGAATTAGACATATTTATTGCAGTCATTTATCTTTTATTTCTATTTGTTGTGGAAAAAAATGGAATAGAAATGTTTTACAATAGAAAAATATCCTATGCGAAGACTCAGTTCTTAGGGTGAGCCAAATTCCTCCCTGGATAAAAGGTAATTTGCATATTTCAGAGTGTGTAATTAGGTTACGTCTTGTGAAGTGGTTTGTCAAAATATGTTTCTGTAGAACACATATATTTCTATAGAACACATATACAAACATATCCACTTAACTGAAATATATATATTTTTCCAATTTATAGGTAAAGTTAATGAATATTATTTGGTTCCTTTTGTGGGGATTTTTTTCAAGTTTATTTATTTATTTTGAGAGAGAGAGAGAGAGAGCACAAGTTGGGGAGGGGCAGAGAGAGAGGGAGAGAGAGAGAATCCTAGGCAGACTTTGTGCTGATCAGGAGGAGTGGGGGGTGGGGGGACATGGCAGGCACTCTAGCTAACAAACCCTGACATCATGACCTCAGCCAAAACCAGAAGTTCAACACTTAACCAACTGAGCCACCAGCACCCCTGTGTTTTTATCTTAGGGTTTTTCTTCAGTTTTTGATTCTTTCCATGTCACCGGCTAGCAGAGGACAAATGAGTTTACAAGTAGTAAATGATTGCTATTGCCAACTCCATAATGATAGTAATAGTAATGACTACCCTTAATCATCTGTTTTATATGCACATAGTATTATGTTGAAACTTTTATTTATATACTTTATATATAGAATGTACTCTCACTAACACTAGAGAATTATATTTCCATTTTACAGATGAGGAAACTGAGGTTATAGAGGCTAAATAACTTGCCTAATGCCTCTTAAAGTTTATACTCCTTCTTCATAATTCTCTTGCCCAGAATTTCAGGTACTCTCTGGACACTGTACTGAAGTGGACAGAGGAGAATATTATAATTAAATCTCTTCGTGATATTGTATAATAAAAAGATTAACCCAGAACTTTTCTGACTGTGTTCCATAAAGCTACTATTTTGTTTCTTTTTTTCTTTTTTAAGTTTATTTATTTATTTTAGAGAGATAGAGACAGCATGAGTAGAGGAGGGACAGAGAGAGATGGAGACACAGAATCCAAAGCAGGTTCTAGGCTCTGAGCTGTGAGCACAGAGCCCAACGTGGGGCTCAAACTCACGAAACCATGAGATCATGACTTGACCTGAAACCAAGAGTCGGACACTTAACTGACTGAGCCACCCAAGTTCCCCTGTTATTTCTAGTTTTGGTGGAGTGGGTCATTCTTTTCATTTTTGTAAGGTAGCAAGATATGCATTGAACTTAAATACTTTTGATGATGGTCTGTTGCAACAAAGGTTTTGTGGTCTTAGCTAGGTTTTTTCAGGTAATTCTAGGTTTAGCTGTTCTCTTTTAAGGTCTGTATTCATCACTGGTGGGATGCTGACTCGAGTGGTTTTGTGCTAACACATAAAGCTGAGTTAAAAGCAGGTGAAGTTGGGAATGTACGAACTGGGACCCAACTCATGGAATATTATATTTTTCCCCTTACAAAAGAAATAGAGTTCTCTGGGTTTATAGCCACCCAGGAAGTTTATTGACACATCTAATTCTGAACATCATTTAGATAAATCATTGAGTTTGCCCAGTCCTACCACATGATTTGTGATGGTTTCCAGTGCCTCTGGCTTCAGAAATCAATGAATGGCTTATGTTTATCAACTCTATGACAGACAGAGTATGGGAAGTAGATTCTTGTTAATTTTTAATAAGATTCACAAATAACATCCCTCTGGGGCACAGAAAGGAATATAGCTGTGCGGAGGGTTTATTCTAAGATACATTAAAAACCCACATCAAATATACATCAAAACATATAGTAAAGTACTCATAGGTATAGTCCAAAGAGCTAAGTAGCTGTCCAAAAGAGCATCAGTTTGCTTAAAATGTGTCTCAGGGAGGGTGCGCCCATGAGGTACAGCTAGCCATCTGTGGTTTTCCATTAATATGGAGCTGGCATGAACCCTTTGGTAAGCAGACCTCCAATAGGCCTGCTCTCTGCTTTCCCAGCATGACTGGGAAGGTCACAACTGTGAACAAATGCTCCTCTCCCTTCTTCGTTTTGTGGTGCATTATGGTTTAGTGCACCCTTAGTGGCTTGTGGACAGCCTCATGTCATTTTTAAAAAGCTATTCATGAGAAATACGTACTGACGACAGGTATAGGAAATAGGAAATAGAAATAGGAAATGACGACAGGGTGTAACACAGAGGAACATTGCTAAAATACTTACATTGAAGGACAGAATAATGTCTTCCTGATGCTGTTGGATATTATTGATCTCATGCCTTTTGATGTTATTTAAGATTTGACACCCCTGTTACCTTTATGACAGGTAAAGTCTCCCTCATCTACTCCCTCTCTTTAACATCGAAGTTAATCAGAGTTCGATATCTTATCCCTTTTCTCTTTTCTCTTCACACACTGCTGAGGAGTTGTCTGATTTAGTCTGTCTTTATCTTCCGCGTATATACTTTTGCTTTCAGCTCTAGCATCTATTCTGTGATTCAGTCATAGAAGCCTAAATATAGGCTGTGCACCTGCACTTGATACTACCTCAAAGTCAGAATATCACAAACAGTTCCCACTATCTCTGCACTCTCTACTCTGATTCTCCTAGTTGGTGGTCTGATCTTCTCCAGGAAGATGAAAGTCATTCTTGACTCAGCTCTCTCCTACATATACCTCATTCAATCCATCACCAAGCCATACCAATTATTTCTTCATAATGTTTCTGGAATGTACTCCCTTTCTGTTCCTCTATATACCTACTTCTACTGGCCAAGCAGAAGCCTTCACCATCTCTTGCCTACACAATTTCAGTTTCTTCCTGTTTTCTTTCATGCCTATTTTGCTCAAACTCTTTAATCAATCCTCTGCACAAAGCCAAAGTGGTCTTTACAATATATATTTGACCATAGCACTCTTGTCCTCAAAACACTTAAACTCTGCATTGACTGTGGGATAAAGTTTAAATTCCTTAGACTGGCACATGAATGCCTTTATGTCCTGAGGCAGTCTTTTTCTACATCTAGTTTCTCCTCACTCTTAATTTAATATTTAACACTAATAAATACACATCGTATTCCGCTAGCCCTTGTGCCTTCATTCACCCTGATCCCTCTAAGAGAGACACACATTTTCTTTTCTTGGCTAACACTTATTCATCCTTCAACGTATTATTTTCTCCTGGGAGCCATTTATTAACTCAAGGTTGAGCTAAGTGCTCCTCTGTGCTTCCAAAATACCCAGTGTATAGCCATATTTTGCTTACTACCTATGGTAACATATTATGTATCAGTGTTACCTACTATATAAGCTCCTTAGGAGTGTCTTCCCAATTTTATTCTTTTATTCCATTCCTTTAAACCTAGTGCCTAGTGTAATGCCTGACATGCAGCAAATTCTCAGCAAGTGTTTCCTGATGTGAACCAAGAGGTGTTTTGAACATTACATGGGGTATGACTTAAAATTTGAGGTTCCTCATAATTATATCTTATTATTCAATTTTAGAAGTGTTTAGTGGATTCATTTCTGATTTGGAGAAGGTAATGATATAGGAAGAAGATAAGGTATGGTTCTTGGGGCACCTGGGTGGCTCAGTTGGTTAAGCACCCACTTTAGCTCAGGTCATGATCTCATGGTTTGTGAGTTCGAGCCCTGCGTCAGGCTCTGTGCTGATGGCTCAGAGCCTGGAGACTCTTTGGATCCTGTGCCTCCCTCTCTCTCTGCCCTCCCCTGCTCGCACTCTCTCTCTGTCTCAAAAATAAAATAAACATTAAAAAAATGTTTTTCAAAAGGTATTGTTCTTATTCAGAAAGAACGTACCAGTGTAATCAGGAATGTAAGATATTTCATAATCATATCCAATTATAAATATTGTTTCATGAAATATACATACATAATTGATAAATTTGTATTCATTATGATTACATATATATTCAGAAGGTACTTATGGTTACCAGTAGTGTACCAGACATTATGACAGGCCCTGAGGATTTCACAGCTTAGAAAACATGATCCTTGTCGTGAAGGATTTTACAATATAGTTTGGGAGTGAACGGAGAAACAATCTAGAATTTATGATACAATGTGATGAGTACTTTTGTGCCAGGTACTGCCTGAGTGCTAGGAATATACATGAATAAGAGAACGCACCTTTCCTTGAGGAGCTCACATAAGAACTGCAGTGAATGATACATGCAGTTCTAGCCAAAATAATCAGGCAAGGGAGAGATGGCTGTAAGTTGAGAAGTAGATAAAGATTTCATACAGGATATGGAAACTGAATTTGACATTAAGGGATAGGTTAAATGGGCTATGATTTCACTCCTCAGACAAAATCAATAATTGCACAGGATAGGATAGAATTGTAATTAAATTGCCGTATATCTTTTCCTTTTTCTCCTTTATTTAGAAGAGGAAAATAAAACCCAACTAATTCCTTGTTATGCTCTAGCTATAATACTATTTTTTTCCTTTTATTCATAGTCAAATCTCATAAATAAAATTTATCTATGAAAATTATGCATGATATTAAAAGAGTATTTGAAAGAATATTAAAAAATAATTATTGGGAAACACTGTGACCTGTCTCTGGAAAATTTTATGTTACAATTTGTCCTATTTATCTGAGCTTTGGGAGAACAATACCCTTACATTCCTCTGACAATAACTTGGGTAAAATGAGGAGAGAAAGAGCACACTCAACACATCAATGGTAGAATATCAACAGTCACTTGTGTTTTTACTTCTTAGTTAAACTTCTACTGGGGTTGTGGTTTTCTAGAACTAGGTAAAGCTTTATGGCAGAAAACCTCAAAGTGTCATAGGACATTCACTCATCTCCCATCTCATCAGTGAGGGTAGCTTTTTAATCTCTATGAAACTCACAAAGTATTGAGGGTCTCTGGTTTCAAGGATTTCAAAAATTGGACCAAAAAGCATTATCCCAAATACCAAAATGGAAACTGATCCTTTAACTCATTTAGCAAGTTATTTAACTAAAACTCAAGAAAAAACTTCCAGCAGAAATCTTCCTCAAGCAATGTCTGATATAATGATGAGTAAATGCTTGCTTGTACAGCATTCCCAAGTGACCTGCAGGTTACTATATTATACACATCAGGTCACCAGTGGCTCCCGAAGGTCAGGGACAATAACCTGCAATGTGAATGCCACTTTTGATGTAGAAAGATTATGCTGCTTTGAAAAGTCCTTTTCTTCTGAGAATAGAGTGACATTTTTTGTTGTTCCATGTCTTCTCACTTATTTAGCAAATGAGTGACAAGCAGCACACATCTTTATGAAATAGCTGATCAGGGTAAAAGGTGTGTTTCTGGTGATAAAACGGAGAGAAACAAACTGGCCCAGATACTGACTAGAGAGCTTCAGTGAACCGTGTTCAGATCTACCAAAAGAGAGAGAAACACTTTCCGTACACTTTATAGGCATGGAATTTTACTCTACGTTTTTGTTTAATAAAACAGAAATGGCGACATTATTGAGGAAATGCTGTTTATTGTTGACCTTCTCTCTGGTCCCCAATAAACATTCACAGTTATCCGCTCTAGACTTTGAAAAGGCCTTTGTCCTCTTTCAGCCAAGCAGACATAACTATGATTGCAGTTGTAACACATTTTTAGAACCCGTTTCAGGCCTATTAAGTAAGCAGAAGGCAATGATTACATGGATTAACTTTCCTATATCTGTTCAATGTATTTAAAGAGCTCTTGAGGACAATTCAAGAAGAAAAACATGTTCCTGATTCAGCTTCCCAACACTAAATAAACTGTGCCTGATTTCATGCTGGTGCTTATGTAACAATGTCCTGCTGATAATATGAGCTAGTGGTAAACCATGGTGATCTCATGGAGTTGCACATTATATATTCATTGAATTTTTACAGAACAAAATATGAAACAGTAAAAGAAATATTCATTTTTGTAATTATAAGGATTATTTTTAGTAGAAATTATAATCACTAAAATCTTTATTATCTGTTCTATCAAGTGACAATGACCAATATACCGAGTATATACAATGCTTCTACTTCAGAATGTTCCAAAATACAGAACCAAATAATAAAGATGGCAAAATAGTGCTCTAATTCTGACAAAATGGTAGACTAGACTTATTTATTCTTAAGCCTTGTGTTGGAAAATACCTGGGAGCAATGAATAAACTATGACAGCTAAATTTAAAGTATATCCAAGTTCAAAATAAAGGAAGGACTATATCCCCAGCTGACAAAAATCAACAGGGAAAATGGAAGTCAGGCTACTAAACACACAACCTGAAACAGAAACAAGGAGAAAAGTTTAAAATGGTGATGGATGGGGTGGTCCAGATAAGGGGAAAAGTAGGAAGGTTATCATATTTTCTTATATCTTGGACATTAGGTTTTAATTTCCAATATAGGCAAATCATAATCTTAAGTAAGACAGACAGTTGGAAAATGAGAGACCTCTACCTACACTTGTAACTATTAAAGGGTTGTCATAGTAGGCAGTAAAAAAAATTACGGGTTATGATTCTGGTTTAGGCCAATGCTCTCATATATAATAAACACTGAACAAAAGTTACAAAAAGATTAACTTAAGGCACCAAAGAGAAGATAAAACTAGGGGGACTATAGAAGGCAGGTGAAATTTTGAAGGGAATAGCATAGATTGAGTTACTCATTCTTATGGCATTTATCTAGAAGCCAGGCATCGTGTGGAACAGCTAGACTCCACTAAGAAACTTGCAGTTCTTGTGGAACAACGAACTGGAGGCTGGAGTTTGGGGTTCCTGGAAAAGCAGGAAAGAACCCCATAAAAGAATAAGAAAGAGGGAGCCCCAAATCATGTATATAAATTCTGCCCCCCAAATCTGGCTAACCTTCAAACCATGGATGGGTAGGAACAGATATCAGCTAAGGAGACTGGACATCTCTAATTCCATGATATGCACCTGCAAAAGACCCATGCTTACCCTTGAACTACACATGCATTATGCAGGTCCAAAATAGCATAGCAAATTCTTTGAGATCTGCACTATCATTTAAACCGCCAGCCATCACAGACAATTTCTTGAGTCATGAATGCATAGGACAGATCCAAAGTAGCTTAACAAAGACTTCAACAACTGAACTGACATTGGGACTACTACCAGTACCAGAAGGCAAGGCAGAACTTGTAGTCTAACTGAACCTCCATTAACCGTACTTTGTCCAGAGGATTTTTAACATGCCCAAGAGGCTTAAAAAACACAGCATTCCAAATGGCCAGCATGAAATATGAAATTACTTGATGTACCAAGAACCAGGAAAATGTAACCACTTCTCAAGTGGAGAATATAACCAATAGATCAAACCCCAAGAAGACTTAGATGTTGGAATTACCAACAGGAGTTAAGGCAGCTACTATTTTCGATACAGTTAAACACACTAGAAATGAGTGAAAAGATAGAAGTTCTTAGCCAAGGAACAGAAACTATAAAAAATAGTCAAATGGAAATGCTAGAATTGGAAATCATAATATTATAATAATTCACTGGATAGACTCAATTGCAGATTGAAGGTGGTGAAAGAGTCAGTGAAATTGACAAGAGAATGATAGGCACACAATCTGAAGATCAGAGAGAAAAAAACAGAAAAATATCAGCTGAGCTTCAGAAAAATGTGGGTCAATATCAAAAGGATTAACAGTTATATCACTGGAGTCACAGAAGGAGAAAAGAAAGATATTTGTGCAGACAGGGTACCTTAAGAAATAGTGGCTAAAATTTACTCACATTTGGGCAAAACTATAAATTTATACATTCCAAAAGCTCATTACCCCAAACGAGGTAAACTACACCAAAACAAAATATCCATGCCAAGACACATCACTGCTGAAAATCAAAAGTAAAGAAAAAAATCTTGAAAAAGCAGACATATTACACAGAAGATGGACTATGCAGTTTTTTTTTTAAGTTTTATGTATTTATTTTTGAGAGAGAGACCGAGAGAGTGAGTGGGGGAGGGACAGAGAGAATGGGAGAGAGAGAATCCCAAGCAGGCTTTACGCTGTCAGCATGGAGCCTGATGCGGGACTTGAACTCACATACCATGAGATCATGACTTGAGCTGAAACTAAGAGTCAGACTCTTAACCGACTGAGCTACCCAGGCACCCCTGGACTATGCAATTTTTGTATACCAGTTATACCTCAATAAAACTGGAAAAAAAGAATGAAAAAAGAATAAGATACATAGTATATATCTATGTAAGACTACATTTTTAAGAACTTCAAAATATGTGTGACCGTTAAAAGCAAAATTTATCACATTGTCTGATGGGTTTTCAATGTATGCAAAGAAAATATGATAAATAGAACAGAAGACACAGGTTCAAGGAATCTATATGGTTGTAAATTGTCTGAACTTTACTTAAATTGGCAGAATAACTCTGCACACTGTGAAAGGGAAGTAAGTATGTTTCTATTCCCCAGAGCAACCACTGAAGACATGATACAATGAGAATTCGTCAAAAACACAATAGATAAATTTAAATGGAATATTTATAATATTCCAATAATCCAAAAGAAAGAAGGGAAAGAGGCACAGAGGAACATAAAGAGAGGGGACAAACAGGGAGCAAATAATTAAACAGTAGTGCTAAATCTAGTCATATCAATAATTGTAAGTGCTCCAAACAAAACCAAAATTGTTGGATTATATTTAAACAAAAGAAAAAAAAAAAGACCTGACTACTTACTGTCCACAAGAAACCCACATTAAAAATAAAGACATAGGGGCACCTGTGTGGCTCAGTCAGTTGAGTGTCTGACTTCAGCTCAGGTCATAATCTCACGGTTTGTGGGTTCAAGCCTCGTCAGGCTCTGTGCTCACAGCTCAGAGCCTGAAGCCTGCTTCACATTCTCTCTCTCTCTCTCTCTCTCTCTCTCTCTCTCTCTCTCTCCCCCCTATCTATCTATCTCTCTGCCCCTCCCCTGCCCCCATTCTTTCTCTGTCTCTCAAAAATGAATAAACATTAAAAAAATTTTTTTAATAAAAAAATTAACAAATAAAGACATAAATAGGTCAAAAGATAAAACTATGTGAATGCTAATCAAAAAAGAGTTGGAGTAGCTTTAATGTCAGCAAAGTAGACTTGAGAACAAGAAATATTTCAAGGATAAAAAGGCTTCTAAAATATATTGCATAATGATACAAATCTCAATTTCCCAAGACATAACAATTGCAACATGCACCTAACAGGAGATGTCCCCAATACATGAAGCAAAAATTGATTAAGCTCAGAGGATAAATACAGATCTACACACGTGGTCAGAGAATTCTACACTCATCTCTCAGTAATCAATATAACAAGTAGACAAAAAAAGAAAATCGATAAGGATATAGAAGACCTGAGCAACACGATTAACCAGCTTAACCTAATTAACATTTCTAGGACACACTATACAACACAAAATACACATTTTGTTTTCAAGTGCCCATGGAACACTCTCCATGATAGACTATATTCTCGGTATAAAACAGTTTTTAACAAATTTAACGTAATTGAAATCATGTAGCATATACTCTCAGACCGTAATGGAAGCCACTCAAATAACAACAAAACCATCTGGAAAATTACCGAAATATTTGGAGATTAAATAACACACTTCTAAATCACCTATGAACTGGAAAGAAAATTATGTAAGAAATTTCAGATTAATTTCAATTGAGTGAAAATGAAAATACAGATAAGAAAATTGGTGGAGAGTACTAATGCAGTGATTACTGGGCACATTACATGTTTATATTAAAATTTTTTTCACAAATCCAAGATCTATGTTTCCACCTTAAGAAAGTAGAAAAAAATGAGTAAATTAAGTCCAAAGCAAGCAGAAGAAAGGGTAAAGACAAAAGCAGAAATCTTTGAAATTAAAAAAAAAGAAAAATCAATGAAACAAAAATTCTGTTTTGTGAAAAAGATCAATAAAATTAGTAAACCTCTATCCAGACTAATTAATAAGTATGGCTACATTAAAATTAAGAACTATTGATCAAAGCACACTATAAAAATGAAAAGAAAAATCATACAATGACAGAATTTTTGCAGCATAATAAAAATCAAGTGCTTATTATCTAAATTCTAGACTATATAGAAAACTTCTAAAAATCAATTAGTAAAAGAAAAATAGGCAAAGGATATAAAAAGGCAACTTATAGAATAGGAAACACTGTTGTCCTTTAAACATTTGAATTTTTTTTTACATTTCTTTCTTTCTTTCTTTCTTTCTTTCTTTCTTTCTTTCTTTCTTTCTTTTTTTCTTCTTGCTTTCTTTCTTCATTTATTATTGAGAGACAGAAAGCATGAGAATGGGAGGGGCAGAGAGAGGGGGAGACACATAACCAGAAGCAGGCTCCAGGCTTTGAGCTGTCAGCACATAGCCTGACGCTGAGCTCAAACTCACAAACCACAAGATCATGACCTGAGCCTAACGTGCTTAACTGACTGAGCCACCCAGGTGCCCCTACATTTACTTGTTTTTGAGAGACAGAGAGAGACAGAGCACAAGTGGGGGAGTGGCAGAGAGAGAATGAGACACAGAATCCGAAGCAGGCTCCAGGCTCTGAGCTGTCAGCACAGAGCCTGAAGGGGGGCCGAACTCACAAACCCTGAGATCATGACCTGAGGCGATGTCAAACGCTTAACGGACTGAGCCACCCAGGCGCCTCCATTAAACATTTTTAAACATGTTTTATTTGTAGTCAAGAAAAGATGAGTTTTAAAAATGAGATGCTATTTCATATGCACTGATTTGGCAAAATAGTGAGTAAGTCTGATACTTATGTGTGGAGCTACAGGAAAATTTGTATTCTTATACACTGCGATTAACAATGCAAATTGGAGGGGTGACTGGGTGGCCTAGTTGCTTAAGCATTTGATTTTGGCTCAGGTCATGATCTCACAGTTCATTAGTTTGAGCCCCATGAAGGGCTCTGTGCTAACAGCTCGGATGCCTGCTTCAGATTCTGAGTCTCCCTCTCTTTCTGCCCCTCCTCCACTTGTGTTTTCTCATTCTCTCTCTTTCTCTCTCTCTCTCTCTCAAAAATAATAAACAAATGAACATTTTTAAAAAATATAAAATAGAATGTATTCCTAATGGGAAATTACTGTCTTGAAACAATAATCAACTTAACATATTTTTAAAAAAATAATAAAAAAGAAAAGAACTATAATAGAGGAAAAAAGTGGAAATGATTTAGTTTTACGGGATGTAATGCCAGTTAGTAAAAATTAAAGTAAAAAAAATACTGCATGTTTTTTACAGATACCTCCAATAAAATTCAAAGACATGATTAGGAATGATAAACTATAAGATCATAATAGTCATTACATCTGAGGAGGAACAGAAGAGGATAGGTATATTGTTAAGGTTTTTTTTTTTCTTTTTTTAATAAAAAGAGATGAAAAGCAAAGAAAAGTAATTTTTCAAAAAGAAAGGAGATACCACAATTACATATAACTCCGATTTATGCAGTTCACTCTCCAGTACTTTTTACCCAATGGTATTTCCTGTGATGATAATTCCAGTGTTAGTCAACTGAGTTATCCAGAGATAATGAAAAGGGAGCAAAGTCTTCTCATTCACCTTCTGCTTTTAGCCAACATTCTTAGAAAAAGCAGGATCCCTATTTGGAATGTACACATTTAGGTTCTTCCTAATTTGCTACAGGTCAAGATGTGACTCAGAATCTCTGATGTCCTATTCCTGACACTAGGTTTTGACACTTGGGAATCTCTTCTTTTCACGGGTCAATGGCTTCATCAGCACTAGAACCGCCATGTTAGAAATACAGCTTTCAAATGTTTTAAGAGGTAAATGAACATCATTTGAATGCTTTTTCTTGCTCTTCTAAAGCCGTTCACATTAACTGATGAAGAGCTCTAAAAACTAAGTCAAAAATAGAATGCTATAGTGCAAAGCTATGTAACAGTTAAAAATATTGACATGGAAATATGTTCCCACCATACTATTAGGTAAAGAAAAGCTTCCAAATCCACAGTATGCTCCCAGGGGTGTAAAAATTATGTTAAAATAAACAAGAATTGTAAATACTCACGTACATAAACACATCTATACCCAGGGTAGTAGTAGAATACACACAACAAAATGTTAACGGTGCTTACCACCAGTTAATGGAATCTATGGGAACATTTTATTGTCTTTCTATTTTGTCTGTTGTGCAATGGGTGTTTTCACTTTTGTAATTTAGAACGTTCACCTCCAGACTGAGGACAATTAATTTAGATAAAAGAAAACTTTAGAAATATCATGCCTGTTTTTGCCTACTTCCTAGAAATAGTGAGGTAAAGTTGGATTGCTGTCTATTTATGGCTGATTCAAAGGTAGTTAAATTTGATATTATTTCCAAATTTACCACTGAATTTGGTTTGAAAGGAGTACAGTCTTTGTGATAATCACTTTTGGCATAAGCTTAATATAAAATATGATTTTAAGTTCTGCAGTCAAAATCTAGACTAGTTGCTTACCTTTTTTTCTAAAGTAGAGCTATTTCTAAGACTCGAGGATCCAGAAAACTCTTGTAAGAGGAATGGTTTATATTTTCTCTCCACTTGTATTAATAACAAAGCAGTATTTGGGTGGGTATTTATCACATGGAATTGAATAAAAATACATTTTATTAAAATATGAAATGAAGCCACCCTATTCTATCCCCAAATAATAAAAAATTAAAATTATTTGCTGAAGCTATTCTAAGAAACAGAGAATTCATGAAATCTTTATTCTTTACTCTCCAGCATTTGGAAAATACCTAACCCAAATATTTTGATGCCATTGGCCAAGCAGGAAGCCAAGAACACAAAAATGCTTGGTAGTGTATTTTTCTCATTCTTTTCCTGCTTAAATTTCTCATCCATAATACATTAGACTGACATATTTTTTTTTAGTTGTTTACTGTAAAGCCAGTTCACACAATTTTCCTCTAACTTCCTAAGATGAATAAAGTATCAAAGTATGACCCACATTTCTAAATCAATAAGGTGTTTATTTTACTTAATTAACAAGATGTTCACCAAAAATATGAAAAAAAAAGTAGAATTCTGAGTTGCTCTGTCAGTTAGCCTTGGGCAGTTATAATCTCTGAGCCAAATACCTTTGTTATTTGCACAGTTGTGTCAATGTAATTTCAAATCAGTGCAACTTGAATCAATAAAAAGCTCTGGTAGAGAGTTATTCATTTAGTGTAATTTGGCTTTTTTTTTTCAATTACATTTCTCCTTAAATACTTCATATATTTAAAGGTATGCTGGAAATTACTTCTGACACAGTACAGTTTTTCAGATTGGTTAAGGTTTTTACATAATCACAAAAGCTTCTGCTGTAGCTATTTCCACCTCCTGGAAAATTTTTTAACCAAGTACCTGCTTTCATAACTCCTTTACCAACTCCTAGTTTCTGCTCAATGCTCTTCTTCTCCACATGGCTTTTCTTTTTTTTTTTTTTTTTTTTAATTTTTTTTTTCAACGTTTTTTATTTATTTTTGGGACAGAGAGAGACAGAGCATGAACGGGGGAGGGGCAGAGAGAGAGGGAGACACAGAATCGGAAACAGGCTCCAGGCTCTGAGCCATCAGCCCAGAGCCTGACGCGGGGCTCGAACCCACACCGCGAGATCGTGACCTGGCTGAAGTCGGACGCTTAACCGACTGCGCCACCCAGGCGCCCCTCCACATGGCTTTTCTTAAAGATCCCATTTTATTCTGTAAACTCCTTGTACTCACATTCTCTCCCCAATCCCTACTCCCCAAATTCCCCTTATTTTGATCTACTTTTACATTTTCCCATAGCAGTTATCACCTTCCACCATACTATATAATTTACTTATTTCTTACATTTATTGTTCAATGCATATTTCTTCCTCCTAGAATGTAAGCTTCATGAAGGCAGGAATTTTTATCTATTTTGTTCAGCAATGTATCCCAAGTACTAAAGACACTTCTTGGCTCATCATGGGTACTCAATATATACTTAACTATTTAAAATAAATCATGTATCAGTGAAATGTCAGCAGATTATGCCACTGTTTTTAGAAAATATGTAACATACCATATCACATTGTAACTTGACTTCAGCTGATTTTTCCTCGTATATTCAATGAAGAAAGGCACTAGCATTGTCCCGGCACACATGGATTCTGATGAATGATTTAAATTGTGGTCATAAACAGATGACTGCTTAGTTATTTTGGAGTATTAGTGGTCATGTTATAGTCGATATTTTTAGTAAGATTTCCTCTAACTCTCCCTTCCCTGTTGTAGAGGTCTTTCACTAAGGAATGTTTTAATCTAAAAATATTTCTCAAAACCAAACCATAAACTGTTAAGTTAGCCCTTTACCTACTGTAGACATACAGCTGTAAGAATGAGAGAAAGAAAGAAGTAGGAGACAGAGAGAAGCATTGAAGCATGAAACATCATGCTCACCCCAGCAGGTTTCAAGATACCAGTGACAGAGGCATGAAGTCCCATATTTTGGAGATGTCCTTACATCATCTTAGTTTTGTGAGAAAATAATGAAACAGAGTGGATTGGGATTAAATGATCTAATCAAACCATAGCTATATTTCCAGGATACTCTTAATATTTTGGGCTATTAGGTGAATGAGTTGTTCCAAAGTGGCCTCATTCAAGGAAACCCAGAACAATGACCAAGCACTGTAGAAAATGTGCTTGACTGGCCCCAAGTAGCTAGTGTAAGCCATAATAGAAGCCTCACATCTGTGTGCTGCTCAGGATGATGGATGGTGTAAGTGCAGCCTAATTAGTGTCTTGGGATGGACAAAGAGCTAATGCAGGAGAGTCAGCGGTTTGTAAATCTATTACCGACATCTTGGATGGATCTGACCTTTGCAGTGCCAGAGGGAGAGAAGAGAAAGATGACAATACGATACATGGTACCAAGGGCTAGCTCCAAGGAAAGTTCATACCTCATTTTGAATAAAATTTTAATGATGAACCAATAGCAGAATCCATAGGTAATCATACACTTTCTGTCTTTGATATTTTGTATTTGACTAGGATATCATATTTCACATATGTATAGAAAAATATATGCCTTATTTTGGGTACCTAATTTTTTTTCTTAGAATACATATTGCTGTTTGTGTGTGTATCTGTGTGTGTATCAAACACTTCAAATAGATAAATCTCAAGGCTGTGTTAAGTTGTAAATTTTAATTGCTATTAATCGTCTCAAAGTCTGTTTCTTGGGTTAAAAATACTATGTTTTCCATTTGAGCCATGAAGTAAATGCTTTCATTAACCCTGTTGCGAGGACTCACCAGACCAGAGTTCTAATCCCAGCTTTATCACTTACCAACTAGATGACCATGGACAAATTACTAGCCTCATTGAGTTTCAGCTTGTTCTTTCATCACAAAGGGGGAATAATACCCCATAAAGCTCTTGTGAGAGTTCAATGTGATAACATATAGTTTGTAAATTTTAGTTCTTTTCCATCCCATTCTTAGTGCCTTTTGTAACTTCACTGTTTCCTTCACCATATGTCCATACAGAAGGGTATATTGTTCTGCCCTGTTATGGTTGAGAGAATATTTTTAAAAATTAGTGATGAATCCAAACACCTGAACATGAGATCTTCACCCATGAATTTCCAATTCATTCCTTTTCACACTGAATATAGTTTAATTTACATCACTTTGAATATATTTAAATTCACATCAATTCTTTATTAGGTAAAAATAAATTGTTACTCTTCTTTCTTCCTCTTACACGGAGATACCTCTCAGACAAAAGGAAAGACTTGGGGGTTAATAATGTGACTCTGTAAAGGATGGGGCAGGGTAAACACATTACAAATCGCAGTGAATTGTTGGTCACTGTCACCTATTCTTGTACACGTTCAGAAGTTTCTTGAAGCCATTTCACCATTTCATGTCTCTCTTACTGGCTCACACAATCCCCTGTCCTCTGTCTATATGTAGAGCAGTTAGAAATTATTTATCTAGACAGACTCAGCTCATTTGCTGCCCTTCACCAACAGTTTCTTGCCTGCTACACGTCTCCACCTCTGCTGCCACCCTCCCTAGAAGAGATCATTTCCTCTATGCTGCTCTATTTTACCTTAGGCATCTTCTACTATGGTTCTTCTAAGCATGGTTTGACTTGCTATTTGTCTTTGTTCACTAGATTCTAGATCCCAGTGCCCACTGCCACAAGCAGTGTTTCATCCTCTTGGAGACATTCACCTATGGGTGTTTCTCACCACAGAGCTAGTCACTGCCAGATCTCGGGTCAGGACCTCCCGCCCTGGCCCCGATCTAATTCTAGTGAGCTGCCTACAACTGATACTGTGTACTTTTATTATATATGTAGTAATGCATTGTAGCAGTTTGGAATCAAATTATCTGATTGTGCATCCTAACTTTAACAACTTGCCCTTCGGTTGATTACTTATGACTTGATTTTGAGCAAGTTACTTCTCTGTACCTCAACTGTCTCATCTCTAAAATGAGATGATGGTAATGCCTCTTTGTAGGGATATTATAAAGTTTAAATGGGGCATCCAGGGGCACCTGGGTGGCTCAGTTGAGCCTTTGACTCTTGGTTTGAGCTCAGGTCATGATCCCAAGGTTGTGGGATCCACACTGAGCATGAAGCCTGCTTAAGATTCTCTCTCTTCCTCTGCCCTTCCTCTGCTTGTGCACTTTCTCTCTCTCTCTCTGCCCTCTCCTCCCCGCTCATTTTCTCTCTCTAAAATAAAAAATAAAATAAAATAAAAATAAATAGGACATCCATATGCCTAGAACAGAGCTTGTCACATAGGAAACGTTCAATCAATGTTAGATATCATTATAGTTAAGGAATAATACTAATCTAAATGACTTGAGTAGGAAACTAACAGTCAGTAGATCTAATATCTCTGTTTGTAGTGTTCTCAGGAAAGATGGCCAACATGAATGATCACCATCCATTTATAAGCAAATTAATGTGCAGGCTTAAAACAGTTAAATTTGTTTTGAGAAAAAGCTCTGAAAGGCTTCTCTTCTTATAAATTCTCCCTGAATCTCATGTCTTAAGAAACAGATTATACATCTACTGAGAAAGAGAAGTCATATGTTACGAATTTCCCATTTATTTTTCAAAATGTAAATGATTTCCTTGAGGACACCACTCTGTGGGCCTGTACTAATTTCTATGGCACTCTTATATTAGTTTCCATATCTCTGAATTGATACTAATTTGTAAAACCTTGGTGCAGTGTTTTAACTCTTTCTCCTCTAAAACACCAAAATTCCCTTCACAGGCATTAGGTCACAGAGTCAAGGGAAAGCAGCATCTAAGGACTCACAGGGAATATTGCTCAAAGAGTTAAGGGGTTAGCTTTTTCACTAATTGGCTAATTCACTTATTGTCCTTTGACTTCACACATTGTGGGATCAAATCCATTAGAAGTATATTAGATCGACTTGCCAAGGAATACGAATTTTTCTTAATCCTTTATCCTTTTCAAGTAAATTAATAATGAATGTCCCATCACCAAAATTATAGCTCACTCGAGGTTATTTTTACCATACTGAACTATTTTTGTAGTATATCTAGGCAATTGGAAATTGGAAAATTTTGCTGCTAAGGGGATTTTCATGCAAAGTTTAATAATTCAACTACCTGTACCCCTGGGCAAAATAAATAGCTAGCTGACTGCTTGTTGGCAAAGTCACAGCCAATTATATTATTTGAAACTTTAAATGCTCCTCCCCTTTCTCTGAACATGCTGGAATTATCTGTAGGAGAGCAAGGGGTTCAGGGCAATGTTAGGGCATTGTTTCATTATCTTATGTGCATTTTCTTCTTGGAGACCTGTTTAAGTTTGGTAATTAGTGGGTTTTTTAAGTTATTTATTTTGAGAGAGAGAGAGCATGAGCAGGGGAGGGGGAGAGAGAGAGAGAGAGAGAGAGAGAGAGAGAGAGAGAGAGTGAGAGAGAAATCCCAAGCAGAGAGAATCTGATGGGTGTCTCAAACTCACTGATTGTGAGATCATGACTGGAGTTCAAGAGTTGAGTGCTTAACCAACTGAGCCACCCAGGTGCCCCATCATTTCTTTTTTCTTTCTTTCTTTTTTTTTTTTTTTAACTTTTTGTCTTAGGAAGGAAGAAAACAAGAGAAGCAAAACCATTGTAAGTGGGCTACTATTATTTTCCCCAATTCTATACAGTAACTCTAGTACCAGATGTTAGATGGGAAGGGTTAATCCTCTAAGCTTTAAGCACAGCTAAATAAATTATCTGGAATATCTATTCAGTATGAACACCAAAGAGCTAGACTAATGGCTAAGAGCTAGGCTAATGATAGAGTATTGAACTTCACCAACTAGTTCCTTTTAATTTATTCTTTTTTTGAGCACCAATTTTGAAAGAAGCATTGTTCTAGTCAGTCACGATGCCTCAGTGAATAAAATTGCCAAAGATCTCTGCCATTGTGGGTCAGATTCCACTGCAGGGATTGGAAACAAGATAGGGAAATGGACAATATGACAGATTTAATAAATAATTCTTTGGGTATGCTAGAAAGTGTTGCACACTATGGAAAAAGGAGACCAGGAAAAGATGATTCTGGAGTAGGGGGAGAGGTTGCAACTTAGAGTGTTTTGGGGTGAAATAGTAGTGCCACAAAAATGGTGCAGGGTACACTCGTGGGGGTGCGTCCAGGGGTTGGGAAAATGCAGTTGCATATATCTCTATTCTCAGCATCAAAGACTTGTCTAATATTAAAATATATATGTCATTCTTTCCTTCTCCCACCTGTCGTGCAATTCCTGGCCTTGTGTCTCAGTGCTAGAGCTGAAATAAATTATAGAGGCAATGATATGGCTGGGCTCTCAGATCCTATGACAGCTTGCCTGATTTAAGCTCTGTGGGTAGCATATTTCCTATTAGTTGTCCCAATTCACAGTGGATGGAGAAAGAATGCATCAAGTGAGGCATGCAGTTCAATTCAACAAACGTTTATTAGTACCTCTTATTTGCTTGGAAAGGCTTTATTCAATTTAAGCGATACAAAGATGCAGAAGTTCTTATCGAGCTTTCAACTGTGTTGTAAGACAAACCACAGATAAATGAATATCTGGTGAAAAAAAAATGAGGCAGATGTTGTGTGTAGAAGGTAAATTCACTGTAATCTGGAGGTGGGCCAGGGCTTTCTGGAAGTGAGACCAAGGTTAGACCTTTGTAAGTTTGAGTGTGGTGGTGATGCAGGAGGAAGTTAACTGGGAAGGGGGCAAGGGCATCCTATGAAGACACAGAGGCAGAAAGGTCAGTGCTCCTGGGATGGTTAAGGGAGAGTAGACTGGCCGGGCGTGTTTTATGATTAGGAGTAATTACTTACTAGACTAATATAAGGATCTTCACCCTCCAAAGTCTTAGATGGGGGGGGGGGGGGGGTACCACCATCTCCCCCAAATGGTGTTGTACACCAAGAGACAACACCCAGACCCACAGGCGGACAGTAAAAAAACGTATAGTATTACCGTAA
>NW_024412413.1:46971384-47234024 GCF_014898765.1 Herpailurus yagouaroundi
GTCACCTCTATTGCGCAGACTGTTGTAGGCTACCTAGAGACACGAGCAGGACCAGAGGAGTCCAGTTACAGAGCTGATTCTATTACCTTTCACCTTAGAAAGGAAAATGAAGACCAGAGATAATTACCTCTATTACACATTACATCCTACTAGTCTAAAAGTATGACCTCACTTCTTTCTCTCACTATGGTCATGGACAGACTTTGGGCTTGAGTCGACAGAAAGTTTAAACACAGGGATCGAGCTGGAGAAAGGGGAAAGGGAAAGGAAAAGAGGAAAGCTGTCAGAAAGGAGTCACCGCAAGGCACGGTCCCCAGCAGGTGCTTTGGGAATGCTTCCCCAGGCAGCCCACGGTGCTCGCAAACTCAGCAAGGGTAAGATACCACCGAATTCTCTATTCGTATGGGCAGCCCTGGGCACCCTTGGGCCAGCAGCGAGCCCTGTCCACGTGCAGAGGAGGGACTAGGGTGGGTCTTAAGGTCCTGTGGTTCCTCTGGTCAGGCCCAGATTTATCCCTCCCCACCCAGCCCCGGGTCTTAGACGGGCTCTCACTAAGAACCGCCGCTAGACGCCCCCCTCGGAGGAGCCAGCCCCCCTCGGAGCAGCCAGCCCCCCTCGCAGCCGCCGCGAAGACCCGGAGAAGTGGAATCCACTTTGAAACTCCGTGCGGCGCGAGGGCCAGCGCTGGGCATGCTCAGTTGGCGCGGCGCGTCTGGCTGCTGCTGGCTCTGCGCTGGCCCCGCGCGGAGGGCTCCGGGGCTGGCGCGGGAGTCCACCCCGCCTTCTCCGCGGCGGCTGCGGGCTTCCAGAAGGCCGAGCAGCAGCCGCCGCCGAGCGCCTCGCCCCTGCCCTGCTCCGCCCCCCTCCTAGCCGCCTCCTACTCATCCTCCCTCTCGCCCTCTCTTCGGGAGGCGAAGCTGGTGCTGGCTTCTGTCGGCGCCACAGACCTCTGCGAGCCCAGCCAGGACCTGAGAATGAAACCCGGAGACCAGAGGACCCTTGGCGGTGGCTCTTTCTAATAACACTTTGCCTGAAGTGGGGTCGTGGCGGAGTTCCCCCTCCACCGCTCAATGCAAGCACTATGCGGACAGCAGTCTGCCTCCCTGCGCTGTGCCTGCTTCTTAATCTTCACGCTGCAGGTAAGGGGTGGCGGGGCGTAGAGCTGGAGCTGTGTATGAGATGGGAAAATGCACATGCTTGAGGACTCTAGGAAAAGCTTGCCTCGCCGAGAAAGCTGTAGAAAGGCAAAGCAGGACAGTACGGACAGGCAAGGGGTGAGGGAGTTGTGCACCTGTTGGAAGACTGAGGCGGAAAATTTAAGCTAAAATCAGCTCTCGATTTTTCCTTACCTGGTACGAATCGTAGTGAACATTTTGAATATGAACACAGGTTTGCTTCCCCTCCATCTAGACTCCCTCCCTAATCCTGTCTCAAGGCTATGCACTTGACTGCCAATTTTTCAGGAGACAGACAAGACATCCTGCTGAATGTAACCTTTTCTACTGCAGCGGCTACATCCTAAGGTCCCTGGGCTTAGCGAGAGCTCGCAGGGATGCATTGGCTGTAACCTGAAGGACCACATCTCCGCCCAAAAGATCGAAATACATGGTTCACGTTAATGATGCCGCTCCAGGCTCCTTTGGCCCCTGCTCTTGTCACTCGAATTTTCTAAGCCAATAAGAAGAAGGAAAGGTTTAAAATAGGGCCCCCTCTTCTCTTTCAGCATCATGGTCAGCGTCCGAGGGCACCAAACAAAAACCCAATCACAGTTTCAAGGCTGACAACGCCAGGGTAGGCACTGTCCCTGGGACAGATTTGGGGAGGACCGGCCAAGAGTGACAGTGAGACTGCGCCCAAATATAAACATATTTGACATCAGAACCAATATTAGATTTCATATGGGAGCAAACCTTAGAGGGTACCTGGGGAATTTTATATGCAATGCCACTACAGATCCTGCTTTTTGGATACATGCAGTCTCTGTGTAATGCAAGGACTTGCTGGACTGAATCCTTTATCATTTTTACACACACATGTACCAAAATAGAATATGGCAGAGAGATTTTTGGGCACCCTACTGCGACAGCAGTTGTCCATGCAGTAGTCCTGTAGCAACCAAAGACTAGATATTTTCCCCGAGTTCTCTTGTCACCCAATCACACATACTCATTCATTCCTTCGCCTAACATTTATTGAGCATGTATTATATCCCAGGGATAATGAATAAAAATAATGGCTGCAAAATCACAATTCTTGTGGTATCTTTTAAAAAGAGTGGGTGAGTTCCTTTCTTATGTGTGCAATAATGCAAGTAAAATATGGTACTTCCTCATTTCTAGCTTGCGCTTTTTTAATGTATTGTGAACCTCTTCAACAAGTAATACATGAGAATATTAAGGCTGTAGTTAAGTACACATGTTAATTGCTATAATTATGATGCTTTATTGTGAAAATTTCAATAGTTCTTTGGCACCTTTTAAAAACTAGCAAATAGCTTTGACTTGGTCATTAAGTTATTTGCAAACAGCTGTACTGCATCATTTTATTACTACGTACAGTTGTTTAATGTTGAAATTTGGGATGAAAATATGCACATTGGGTTGAGTTTTATTTACATTATTATGTTTAATGATAGCACTGATACAAACATCCATTGCCAAAAAAAATTTTTTAAAGAAAAAGCCTCAGTTCTTACCAAGTTTAAGAATGACTTAGCTGATCTATCAAAAATGTCAGTGTAGTCATTCTTGAAAACTAATATATAAGAAATTCTAAAGATTACACTTAATGTATCTTGAGCAATTATAGCTTCAAAGTTATAAATAAACTTCAGTCTAGGCAGGTGGAAAACATTTCTAAATTTATTGTAGGTGAACATTTGGGATGAGGAAAGTAGAGGATTTTGTTGATCAAAGGGGAAACCTAGAAGTCTGTAGCCCTAGATTATACCTGGAGCTCTGCCAAAGGGTGTATTACCAGAGACAAGCCTGTCCACCTCTACTTTGACTTCTTAAGTTGAAAAAAAAAATTCAACCAATTTGAAATTGATAAGGCAATGCATTGTTGGCCTATCATTTTCATATTTCAATTGCAAGATGCTATATAGAAATTAATTGTATTCATATTTAATATAGTGCTTTTGATAGGTGTTTTTTCACAGCAGATTGCAAGTTTAATAGTGTAGCTGTCTTGCCAGTTTCATTTTGAATGCATTTTAATTTTAAACAGCAATTTGTGGGTCACAAGCTGTCATCAGATTAAAATTCATCACAGTTATCTAATAACATTATTAGGACTTTCATTGGAACTGAAACACATATTTTTTGATCTAGCTCCTGTAGATTTGAGTAATAAGAAAGCGAATGGGTGGGAGACAAAGAGCAAGAAGTCATTGATTACTTGTTGAGTGAGTTTGTTTCTTTTACAGAACGCTTTCCTCTCAGGATAGAAGTGAGGCTTATAAAGGAGGGAAAAGAATTCTCTTTTTTCGCACTCTTTACTGAAAAGCTAATTGGTCCATTTTGGTTATGCCCTGGGTGCCAACAGCTACTTCATGCTGGTGGAACTGATAACATATTAGAGCCGTTTAGGGATGGGAGGAATTGGCTGACAGGATGTGAGTGCTCTACTCAGGCAACAAGGAACTGTTGCCTTCTAGATAATCATTCCCCTAATGATGGTAGCCAACTGTTTTCAACTTCAGTGCCATCTCCAATTATTTGGTCATGATTACCTAAGACACTATGCAAAATAATAAGCAAGCAAGAAAATAATAAATAAATAAATAAATAAATAAATAAATAAATAAATAAATAAATTCTGACCAACCCTGAGTTTTAACTGGCTTAATAGGGAAAAGTACTGTGGTCTCTTTGTAGTGTCCGTGGGAACAAAACGATGATGAGAGGTACAATACTGTGTAATTAACATCTTTAGGTAAAATAATTCTAATAAATTACTGAGCATAGAGCTTGTTAAATAACTCAGTTTCAACTCTTTCTATGGCAGCTCATTTTCCTAGATCTCCCTAACAAGGAAAGTTGTAGTTATTGTCTATCCAACTGCTTACTATTCGGGTAAGAAAACTAAGATCCAGTAAATGGTAGACAGTATTTACTTTAAATAGTAAATGTAACTATTTAACAGTTATGCCAGTGAACAGCATAGTCAAGATGAAAACGCATGTGTTCAGACCTTTGACTGTATATTGTATGAAATCATACAGTAGGAAAGGCCACCATTGAGTTAGTGGCCACCATTGAGTTAAGGCCACCATTGAGTTAGTCAAATCCTTTTTACCTAGATGTACTCATTCTTTACTCCTTCTATGAACCAATGTGATACATAAACTCCAGTTGAAAAGACTACTTCAAGAATATCCAAGAAAGTGTGCCCCAATAATATGGATGGTACCCCAAGATTTACAGAAAGCTTATTTTTTCCTTGGCTTTTCTCTTTCTTTGCCCAAAAACCTATGTTCTGTTTCAGGAGATGATATTTATTGAGTAGTGTTTTACTTACAAAGGAGTGAAGGTCTTAGGCTGTTAAAAATTGTCATGTGAAAGCGTTATTGTTTCTAGTGAATGTTTTGCTAAAAACCACAACAACAACAACAAACAACAACAACAACAAAACAGAACGTAATTTCAATGCATTTCTCTCTCTCTCTCTAAGCTCTGGAAAAGGTTCTTTCAAACGTTCACGTTGTTCTTACTGTTGAGCATTCCGGACAGCACCGAAGACTGCCTTCGATGTATCTTCTGAAGATACAGCTTCACTCTCAGAGAAATGCACAGTCAATTTCTCTAGTCTTTGAGAAAGAAGGATTCCTATGGTGAGGCCAGGAGGATCAGGGAAATCATTTGCAGAGGCACCACCTTCAAAAGAAAGGGTAGATTGATAGGAAAATAATACATTATTCTTTAAGATTTTAAGATGTCTTTTCTCAGTGAACTCCAGAATTTGTTTTTCCTGTTTAAAATCGCTCAACACAACCCTTACAATGGCCCAGGTTCTACCATATTCTCTTCTCCCATTATCTCCTTGATATCATCTCTCACTACTGTCCTCTTTTTTGTCTGTCTTCAGCCACATTGGTCTCCTTGCTATGCCAAGAAGATGCCAGGCACTTGCCCACCTCATTTGTTTTGCATTTTTCTTTGCCTGAAACACTCCACGAGTGCAAAACACTCTTTGCACGAAACACTCTTTCCATCTCTGGCTTAATCCCTTCATTTTAGCCTTCTACTCAAATGTTACTTTCTCAGGAAGGCCCTCACTAACTATCCTATTTAATATTTATTTCATCTTCTCCCCCCAAAAAACTTCAATACCCTTTCCTGCTTTACTTTTTTCCCCAGAGGTTTTTCACCAGTTTCCATATCATATATTTAACTTATTTGTTTTGTTTACTGTGATTCCTCCTTTCCCCTTTGAAATGTAAGCTCCTTAAAGACAAAGGTATTTGTCTGTTTTGTTTACTGCTGTATTTATTGCAGTTCCTGCCCAGCCTAGCACCTGGGGGCGGTGCCTGGCATAAAAGCTACTAAAGACTTAAATTATATTGAATAAATAGAAACAACACAGTGATATTTTTGGTCTCTCTCTTTTGCATTTAACTGCCTCTTGGCACCCATGCAAGACACACTTAGTCAACTTAGCCACTTCTAGAATGGACTTCAACAGAGCTCATTTATCCAACACTCAGGTTTCTCCCTAGGACCTCACATGCCCAGGGGACATACTATCTCAAACAGACTTTTCCAGCATTGTGAACTTAAGAACAATATGGATGGGCTTGCAAGAGACCAGAACTGCAGATCAACTCCTTCAAATTGATTACCAGATGCTATACAGCTCAAATACCTTGCTGGTTCCGCTATATTTTCACTTCTTAGTGAAATGCCTTGTACATACATGTGGGAATGGCTATTGTGATACAAAAGGATTCATATAGCTAATTTATAAACAAGATTTAAAGCACTTGGACAAACCTGTCTACTTCTTTGGCACATCAGAAGCATATATATATGTATACTGAACATCACACACTCCTAACACCTTGAAGATTGTGTGTTTTATTGGAGATCATACCCTGACTAGTGCCTTATAAAAATTCTGGAATGCATTATCCACATTTATCATTATCTTTTTTGTTTCTCATCTGTTTCTCTACCAACTCCAATCCTCATCTTATTGTCCCATTTATGATATGTTGAACATAATTAAGTTATCTTCTTCTTACCAATGAATATTTACATCATTTATCTAATTTTGTCTCTTTCTGAATTTGAGAATTCTCCTCACTGATTTCCATTGGATAGCCACTACTTTCTAGCTTCCCTCTTATCTCTCAAGCCATTCCTCAGTTTCTACTTTTAGGTCCTCCTCTGAGTAGTATTTAATGGTTAGCACTTTCTAGAATTTATGTGTCTACTTTTATTTCCCTCTCTGTACAATATCCCTGGATGATTATATTCAAATCTACATATCAAAGATTCCTAAATCCATATTTTAATTTCATATATTTCTCCTGAATCTCAGTCATGTAGTTATAATTGCCTAGGAGTCATGGGATATCCCACAAACACCTTATATTTATCTATTAGCATTCAGTGCTTCCCATCACAATTGCTCTTATTTCTGTATTTCCTATCATTGTGAATAACACCAAGATCCCCCACGATCACCCAAGCCGGAAATTAATAACTCATCCTGTGCCCTCCCTCCTTTACTGTGTTCATCTGAAGGGTCACCAAGTCTTCTCCACTCTCCATGTTCACATCACTGCCTTGGGGTAGGTCCTTATTTCTCATATAGTATCTTACAATACAATCCTCTTATCACATCCATCCCTCATAATAATGTCAGAGGTAAAACTTGAAAAAAAAAAGCATATCTGATCATGTTCTCCCCTTGTACAATTCTTTAATACAGCTATTTTCTTTTCTCTTAAAATAAAACCCAAATTCATTAGCAGGGCAAAGTCTTCCACCCTCAGGTCTTGGCTAATTCCATTCTTATTTCCTGTCATGGCAGCCATCTTTGCACATTATTATCACACTAAGACCAAATTTCTTTTGGTTTGCCATGCCTCTCATACTTTTCACATATTGGTCCATTTATCTTAACTACCCATCTCTGCTTCTTTTTCTAGACGACTCTTCCTCCCATTTCAAATCTTCGTCAGGCATTGCCTACTTTGAGAATCCTTCCTTTGATATCCCACATCGTTCAAGTAACTTTCCTGGGTTTTCCTTTGGGGCCCTCTATATTCTTCTGTTATTGTACTTAGCCTGTATATTGAAGCTTTTTGAGGATAATAATGGAATTGTAGCTTCTATACCATTTCCTAGAACTTGTTGCCTAGTATGCCATCAATGAATGTCCAATGAATGAATAAACGCATTCAGGATGTATTAGGCAAAATATATTATAATAAATTAAATTAAAGAGATTACATCTTATCTTCATAACTGTGAAGAGTAGAATTGATTTTACTATTGTTCCCTCAATCCAATTTACATTGATTAGTTACAAAGAAATGAAATGGGACAGAAAAGCTTTCATTTAAACATAGTTTGTAGGATAAGTTTGTGCACCCTGGGCATGATGATAGTTGTAGTGGAGTTGTGTGTTGCACTCCTCTTAGTTAGACATTCCTAAATGAGTTTCTTATACTACTTCAGGATGGGAATGAGATGAATGTCTTTATTTTAAATAGATCAAGGAATTAGATAAGACACATAGCGTGAGAGTTATGAACTAAGGAATAGATCCAGAACTCCTAATTTTGATTACTGATTGGTTATCATCTATCGTGCAATAACAAATATGAGTCACTTAACACATTCAAAATCAAGCGGAAGTGTGAGTTAGTGGGTTCAATATATCAAGACCCCAAATAATCCAATCTTCCGCTGCTCTCTCAAACAAAAAACAAACCATCACAGAAAATTTAGGAGTATTTGAATGGCTGTGTACATTTTGTTTCTCTCTTTTAATGTGTAGCTAAAGTGTTTATGGAACCATAAAATTTTTGGATACCATACATTTTTTTTCATATTGAAAAATGCTACACCTAAAGGGAGACATGCTTATATCTGAAGAATGGAGACTAGTTTATGAATTGTAAAAAGTCACTTTTTATAAAATGATGGCTCACACATCAAAACCCATGTATTTCCATTAGTACTAATGATAATATGGCTGTCATATTTTATGGTAAGTTTATTGCTGAATCTTTTAAAAACTGTTTACAAAGTCAAATTTAAAAGGTAGAGAAAGCCATTTTTTCCCTTTAAAAGGGGATTTTGAAAGATCCTACTTGGCCCATGAATGCATTCTTCATTTTCAAAGCACTTACAAATGCTGACACATTTAGAGTAACATTGATATTTCCCAGCATAAAGGATTTTAATAGCTTTGAAAAAAATATTTCATGGTAAATTATTATTTTAAGATCAAATTTCCTAATGTTTTTTCCCCAGATAACATCTCTGTAAAGTGTCTGCTATTGCAATGATATTTGCCACAGAGTGACAATTAGCAAATTTATATTATGAACGTTATTAGCACTTTCCATTTAAATAATTTTTTACTCGTAATGGCTATCAAGACTGTCCTCATAATCAAATCTCATTTGATTTCAATTTATTAAGATGTTCGTGTCCATTAAAATTGCAGCCGCATGGACCAAAAACAAAGCAAAACTAATTGTTTACATGATGCAGCAATGTATCTGTATCTGTATTAAACGTAGATCAATATGTTTAATTATACCGAAGCAAATGCCAAGTTCAGTGAGGACATGAATCATTTTATTCCTAGTTCAGGCCTGAAGCAATGTCCACGTGCTCATTTAAATGTGCACAATGGATTAAGGCAGCCCTTAACTACTGATCCTTGGAAAAGAGCACAAAATGAACACAGAATAAGAGTGTCTCACCAGCCTGTACAGCAACATGTACAGAGCAAGACTCTACTGCTCTTCTTTCACTATAGTAACGCCCCAACTCCTGATGGACCCTGGAGGGGAATTCAAGCACTATGCATAACTGAACAGAGCCAACTCCAATCACTGGGTTACTGGGAAAGATGCTCCATACAAAGAATGCTGTACATAATATGGTGAGTTAGCTTTAAAGCCCATCAATCCACTAACATGTGGTGTGGTTTTAAATTATATGCAACTTACTTGCTTTGCCTTGTTGATTCAAGACAGTATTTTTATTCTCCCTGGAAGAAAATAAAATAGCTTAAAGAGAGAAGTAAAGAGAAAATTAAAATAAAGGGGAAAATGCCATATTTTTAGATAACCTTTAACAGAATACCATAGTAGTTAAGAGCATGATATTGTGATCGGGTTCAAATCCACACACGATCACTTTCTAGCTCTGTAACTTAGGGCAAGTTACTTGATCTTTCTAAGTCTCAATTTCCTCTTTTTAAAATGGAGGTTATATATTATACAACTGTACAGTTGTGTATTAAATAGGATATTGTATGCTAACTACACTTAGTAAGTGCCATTTAAGTGCCAAGTATTATTTGATTAGGGGTAGGAGAGGTCGGGTGACAAATGATTAACTGGTATCTTGGAGCACTTTCTACTCCAGGTAAGAATAGTTGTTAATTGCGTGGTCCTCCCCTAGTAGAGGTTTATTTTTCAAAGAATTATGACAGAGCAGTGCCTTAGACCAGTGATATTAATTTCAAATGATGGAGGAAGGGACTAAGAATGGAATGGAAGTGTTGACTTAAGGGCCTACCAAGTGTCTCCAAATCTCTATCTAACTGTAGGCAGGGGGGACCAGGCAGGGGTCTCTTCAAGTGGCCACTGGACCTTGTTCTTCACCCTCCTCCTGCCCCTATATCCAGACATTTACATCTCTGTAATATCATTACTATGGCAATATTTTAATTTTCTAATGTTCATTTTGTTTGTTCTAATGTTCATTTTGCTATGTTTTAATATAATTCTTAATCTACTGCGAGAATTATCCTTAAAACAGACACGTATTTTCTTCTTTGTCTTGCTATTGGATCCCACCTTTCAAATCATCTGGAGGACTCTACTATAAAAATGATGGAAATAATTTATAATCTCTGTAACTATTTGTAAGTAATATTTTAGCTGTTTGCATAACAATAACTGAAGTATAAAAGTTAGATTTTACAAATGCACTGCTTCATTACTCAGTAAGTACATGTGGAACTCAATTCCTATGATTTCTTCAGAGAGTAGTATTTCTCAGTCTTCCAGCCACATGATCATTTTTCTGTACTTCTGAATTTCCCCAGAAAGCATATCTTGATGAAGTTCTCTTAATGGCTGTGTAGGATTTAAGAGATAGTAGCATTCACTCTTGTCGACCTCTCCTGCAAATATCCTTCAGCTCAGTTCTTCAGGAATGGGGGCTGGGGCGGTGGGGGCTTCTGACTGCATTTGTCTGAACTGACATAAATCTCACTTTCTCCAGCAGAGTCTGAGGCCAGTGGTCTTAACCCCATTCCTTCCTTGTGACTTATGTCTAGTCACATTGTCCCAAAGGGCACTGTCCTAACTGTATTATGCTGCACTCTAACATGCATTTATCAGATGAAAAATAACTCTATTAAAGCTGGGCAGAAATCAAGAAACATGAAACTCGTTCATTGTAATTTTGCCACCGGCACATAGCACACAGTGGATTTTTCCTGAAATGACAGTCAGTCCTGCGACTCCCAAATAGAGTTGGTTATTGTGCAGCTCAACTTTGGGTGGATAAGATAAAGAGGAAGAAGTAAGTAGTTACAGTGGGTTGGAAGTAGGAGCAGGAACTACATCTTCTAATGGAATATTTCAAGAAATATGAAGGAGTGTTTATATCAAAGAACATACAGAAAAAGTTTACAAGATGCCTTAATTAAAATCATTAGGATTCAGGTTCTCTCCTACATAGAGAAGAATAGAGCCAGCTCTATGAGATAGACTAATTACTTTGGTATTTAAAAAAATATATAGATATACTAGACACATCACTGGTCAAACATGTGAAACATTTAAATAGTCTTTTAGAGAATGACATAGCACTTCCTCGTGGGATTATGTTTTCACATCATAGATACCTGTGCTTAGACCAGATTTTAGGAAAACCATTCCTAGAAAGAAGTTCCTTCAGTGACAAGCTCATCCAAGCCTTTTGTTTAACAGGGGCCATAATGGTTTATAATTTTTATAAATTCCATAGTTATCTTGTAGAAACTCTCATTTTGTTATTTTTATTTTTTTACTTTTTATCACATAATTGCTCATTTGAAGATGAACCTTTTTTTTGTTTTGTTTTTGGTCAAATTTGTTGTCTGCTGTCAGGCTACAAAACCAAATAAATGTTGTACATATAAATACATACATACATGTATGTTGTTAGAATGTAACTAAGACACGCAAACTGAATTTTATAAAACTGACTTTATAGATAAACAGGGCCATATGTACTCTTTCAAAACACTGGTGTAACTTTCCATGAAAACACTGGTAGGAGTGATCATATGTTAGAGCTGGGAGGTTATCCTAAAAGACATCAGCTGTCACATCTGGGGGGCACTGCAGTGTTCATCAGGAAGAGTCAGGGTTATTATGGTGGTCCTTGTAACTGGAGATTAGTACTGTAGTGACATCTTGGGTTAACCATTACCAATAGAATTGCAGAACAGCTGAGAGAATAGTTTAAATGTTAGCCTCCTTACATCCAAGGATATCGTTTCTGGAAATCACTGCTCCTATAAGTTCCCAGAGGCTCTTTTATTGTACTTGGTCTATTGATCTAATTGATTAGACCCAGAGAGAAGTAGTTGTCAGTCATAGTATACATCAGACATTTGGAAAAGAACAGTGGCAACGGTGTATGACACACTGACTGGTGGGGAAAAAAAACTTGAACTAAGTGAAAAACAGTCTTTTGAGTCTGATACATGAATGTTGGTGATATGCATATAATTTTGTTCTTTCTGGAAAAAATCAAAATCATGGGAAAACATAAACTGAAACTTGACTATAGTCTGGACATTTATTGTCTTAAATTTAAAATAAATGTAAAAAAATCACAAATTTCAGAGGATACAAAGTAATACATTATAAAGGATCACTATCCGTACCTTGTATATACATAAGTTGCATTCTTTAAGGGAGGGTTTTGAAGATGTCCCAAGAGGATATATGGAGGAAAGCAAATTTCATTAAGGGGAACTGGAGGCTAACAGCAATCTTAGCTATCTTAGATGAAGCAAAAACATAACAGTAATATAATTCATTACATCAGAAAAAAATTAGAAAAGTGAGTATAACTGTAAAGCTTTAGGTGTAACCTTTTTTATTTTCCTTATGGAAAGTAAGTGTACTTCTTTATTGTACATATGGAAAAACTTATCTCTTGAGAAAAAAGTCAGAATCATGCAAGATCCAATTGAGTTGGGGCTTCTCTTTTACTGAAGTACAGTGCATTCTAATCTAGTCATAGATATACCAGAAGCATTTTCATTCTCTGAAGAGAAAACTGAGGCTCAGCTGTGAGGAGACTTGTTCAGGCTTATATAGATGGAGGTAGGGGTGTTGCAACTAGAATCTAGGTCCCTTACCTCCTGGTCCATTGCTTTTTTAAGAAGTATGTTTCTTTCCTTTCTGGCTATCATTAGTAGGCATCTTCTATATAGACTTTCATTGGTACTCCTGTGTATTTTTAACATTTTCCTGAGAGGCGTTTACAAATCAGATGAGAGCCTCATCTTTTCTCCTGTAGAAATTCCCAAGGGACTTCCCTGATGCTATCCATTTATATCTACTTTCTAGAAAGGAAAGTGCTGGCAGTGCTTTAAAAACAATGGTTATCCTTTCACAAAATGATCAGAGAACCAAGTTTCCCTTTTTTGATTGTTCACTTTTTCGGGTCTCTGAGAGAATGCTGCTTCATCCTTTTGTTCCTTTCACAGGTTACTGATTGACCCTTGCTGCTTGAGGATTTATTCTGAGATGGTGCATGCAAGGCCATTCTACCTGGTGCATCTAAGAGTTACCAACCCTGAATCTGAAATAATGGATCATAACATACTCTAACATAACATTGTCATTTTATCCATTGTTCTTTTAAAAAAAATTGTTTAATGTTTATTTTTGAGAGAGATAGAGCACAAGTGGGGGGAGGAGCAGAGACAGAGGGAGACACAGAATCCGAAGCAGGGTCCAGGCCCTGAGCTGTCAGTACAGAGCCCAACGCAGGGCTCGAACTCACAAGCTGTGAGATCATGGCCTGAGCCGAAGTCAGACACTCAACCAACTGAGCCACCCAGGCGCCCCTATCCATTGCTCTTTGTTAAAGATCTCTTCAGAGATTACCAAGGTCATATCCAAAGTGAAATTTAAATCATGGAATTTTATGACCATCAAAACTGGCTATTTGCACATAAATGCTGTTTCAGTGATCTAACTACTTATATTTTAAATGCAGATGAGTATCTTTGAAAAGCTATTTGCTAAACATTCTGTGAGACACTCTATCCCTTAGGGGCCTGAGACAGTTACCACTGAATTCTCAGTGAAGATGAGGAATCCTACTACACATCTCAGATCTCAGATCAACTTTATCTCAAGAACTGTTTCAATCTTTCTCCATTTTTCTGAAACGTAACTATCTTTCCTCCTTTGTCCTCTCGCTTATGAGATGGCCTCACTTCTACACAGAGAAAATAGAAACCATCAGAAGATAACTTGCTCATTTTCTGCCACCAGATCCCTTAACATCCCAGCATGGCAACTTGCTTCATCAAAGTCAGCAGGAGAGAGTCTCCTAGCAACACAGAAGTGATATCTTTTTTACCTAATCAAGAAAGTAATATCCCATCACCTTTGCCATTATCTGTTGGTTAAGAGTAAGCCTAAAGTGAGATCCAGTATTAGAGTCATAAAAGGAAACAGAAAAGTATGGAACAGGGGTGCCTGGGTGGCTCCGTTGGTTTAATGTCCAAATTCATCTCAGGTCATGATCTCACAGTTTGTGGGTCTAAGCCTCACATCGGTGTCTGTGCTGACAGCTGGTAGACTGAAAGTCCCATGTGAGAAACAAGAGGATGAATCCAGTATGCAGGAGATGGACTGACCAGGAGAAAGAGCAAGGCACCTCATTCTCTGACATGGTAGTATGGTTACTCCCCATAACAGGTGCAATTAAAGGTAGAGGAGAGAGCAGTTACAAAACTTATCTATCGTTTTCTCTTACGTTTGAAACAAATGGCAAAGAGCTCTATCTCATGGTGAAGAAGCAGGGCCAGGATGAAAGGGATGAAAGTTAAAGAGTGAAGAAGTTGAAGAATCAAATGTGTGCAACTTTGAGGTGTCAAAACTCTAATTGTTAATAGATGAAAAAGAACCAAATAGTTAACTCCTGTATTTTCTCATCATATATTCCCATTTCAAATTCTTAATCTTCAAACTTGTTTATAATCCACATTTCAGAAGTCAACTGTACTGAAAGTATAATGAAAACGAAGACAGTGTATCCTTTTAAAGTAGACTATGAAGTACAAACTCCATCTCCTTCAAAATTTCCGTTTTTCCTCTTTTGTAAAGGGTGGTGTACTGGAATCAACTGGATCACTGTAATCCTGCATGTCAAAAAAGTATTATCTTAGTAAAATAAAATAGGTGTTCTCAATAAAGTTGGCATCAATTACTCCCTAAATAACATGTCCTTATAAAGCTTCAGAATCCAAAATGCCTTGGTGCTCCAAAAACAAAAGAATATTTGATGAGACAAAATTACCATTTATAAATATCTCAATAATCAGGAAAAGAGCTGCCATTATTTACAGGTTATAGTGAATTATTTTGTTGCGGCTTTTTTTAAAATTTAAAGTTTTATTTAAAGTAATATTTAAAGCTGTTATTATAGAAAAGCTAAAATGGACAGTCTTTATTTCCAACATAAATGGGAAGGAGGAATAAAAAGTGATAATTTCTAATACGCTGCCTATAAACCTAATCCTATATTGAACAACCCAATATGGAATATCGCATTTTTCAATATGTACTGTTTTCCTGATAACACTGTGAATTTTAAAAGCATACCAAGAGACCACATATGAATTATTTAAATTGAACAGTGCTATATAACAAACTTAAATAAGGAACAACATGCAGATGCTCAATATTTCAAGTGATTAAATAAATGAATGGAGTAAAATTTTGATGTACAAATACCTTTTAATCATATAATAATTTTGAGGGTGTAAACCAAAAACAGTGTAATAAAAAAAATTTAGGATTTTTCTTCCTGTGTTATTTTGAGAAAAAAACTAGCCAAGAAAATGATATATACTAAAAATGTATTTACACGTATGAATCGAAGTTAAGGTGGCTGACACCTTAACTCTGTGGAAGGGACACTACTCTGATATGAGCACCCTAATGACGTAGAGGGAGTGGGGGAGAGAAGAGAGGATGGTGTAGGTACGGAAGGCAGTGGGAAGGTGGGCTGGAGAACCCCACAGAGGTAAAAAAAAAGGGGGCGGATTAAGCAGGTGATACAAACTGCTATTAGGAGCTGCAATTCTAATCCAGGAACAAATTTAGAAAGATATGTGAATCCAGAGATGGTCAAGATTTCAGTCAACAAAACTAACCTTTTTAAATACCATAAAAATGCCATAAAAATTTGTAAATGCCATCTTATTCACTCATTTATCAAAAGCTATAAAATCACATATAATCTGAAATTGTTTCTATTTATAAAATTTAAATGCCACTTATAGTTCCTAAATCAGTTTACGTAATATTTAAATATAAACACTGTATTACATATGATTTTAAGTGATATTCCCAAACTCACATTTGATGTTCAGTATGTATAATACTCCCAAGACTCTCCAGCCTCCCTACATTCAGATATTATATTTAATGACAAGAATATATGACACAGGCCAGCAACAGCAAGCAACATCAAATAAAAATAAGCTTCGCAAATGTTGCTAGATTAATGCTCCAATCTCTAAAAATTAGTATTTAATATCACCATCATCCATCTCCCTCACTTCATCTACAACACATCTTTCTATTCCAGGACACCATTTTATTTTTTCCCCTTAAAATTGTTTTTTACATTTTTTTATTTAGAGAGAGCACATGCGTGTCCATACACACACACACACACACACACACACACACACACACACACACGAGTGGGGGAGGTGCAGAGGGAGAGGGGCTGAGAAAGAGAATCTTAAGCAGGCTCCACACACAGCGTGGAGCCCGATGCAGGGCTCCATCCCACAGCCCTGGGATCATGACCTGAGCTGAAATCAAGAGTCAGATGCTCAACCAACTGAGCCATTCAGGTGCCCCTAAAAAATCTTTTTTATATGAGTATAATAGACACACGATGTTACATTAGTTTCACATGTACAATGCTCACCACAAGTGAAGCTACACTTACCACACATTATTACGTTATTAAAACACTGTTGGCTATATTCTCTATGCTGTGCTTTTTATTCCCATGCCTTTCTGACTTATTTCACTGAATATAATACCCTCTGGGTCTCATCCATGTTGTCTCAAATGGCAAGATCACATCCTTTTTTTATGTGTAATATTCCATTTATGTATATTTGTGTATATTAAAATATATATATATGTATATGTATATAAAAAATATCTTCTTTATCCATTTGTCTATTGATGGACACTAGATTGTTTCCATATCTTGACTATTGTAAATGATGCTGCAATAAACAAAGAGGTGCATATAAAAAAAATAAATAAAGTGAGATCCAGCTGTCAATGGGAGGGGATTATTTTAAGGATGTGAATACCAAGTGTGGATCACAGAGTGCCATCTGAAAAGTCAGTCTACCACAGTCTCTTACCTTCTTTTTCACATCTCTTCTCTTAATTTCTCTGTGCTGATGTCTGAATTGTCACCTAAATTTTTCCAATTTACTAAATCTCTGTTCAGTGGTGTCTACTCTACTGTATAACCCATACATTGCGTTTCATCAATTACCTTATTTTTTTGTTTCTATGATTTCCGCTTGGAATGAGACATGCTTATTCTCTTTTACTTAAATCCCTTACTCTTATCTTCTTTTATCTCTGGGTGTTTTAAATCAACCTATTTTAAAGCCTCATTTATTTTTCTCTTTTATTTATTCTTTCTTAGATGAGAATCTTCCCACTTACTCCATCTTCTGACTGTCTCTCATGCAAGTAGTCTCAGTGTGCTTTGTAATTTTTAAAATCTATGAATGTTCTTCAGTGGGATTTATCTTCCATGGTAACACGTGGAAGTTGCATTTATATACTTATTTCTAGAGACATCACTATGAGAGTGATTTTTCAGTGCCTATAATACATACAAGTTCAGAAACATTTCCTTAAGTTTTTCTCTCTTCCTTGGTTTTTCTCTTTTTCTATTACCATTCCTTCTCACTTGTCTTTGCTTCCTCCTTCAGTCAGTTCCCTGACTCAAAATATTAGAATTCTAGAGTGCTCTGTCCATAGTCTTTTCTTCACCATCAGTATCTGGTCACTTGGCTTTAAATTTTATGTGTATTGGATGAGTCACAAATCCATCTTTCTCTCTCCAACTATGAACTACACACTTAGTTATTAAATTTCTAATTCAGCAGTTTGATATTTAATAGGCATCTCAATCTTAACATTACTGAAATATTTACTTGAGTGTATTCATAATGCTGAACTGAAGGGGGTAATAGAGAGGTGGCATTTGAAGATAGAGAAGACAGAGCTAGTTCCAGAGACTAGGTCAGTGGGCCTCAGCTTCAGAGTTTGAATGTGAGAAGAATTTAGTTATAAATCCAGATTCCTAGGCTACATCGCCAGAGATTCTGCCATGGCCGTTCTAGGCTGGGATCTAGGACTCTGCATCTGAATATCCCAGGTGATTCTGTTGTGGGAAGCTAAGCACAACACTTTGAAAAACTTTTTCCTACCTGATGGTTATAGTGGGGCTCCTAATATTATGCTGCCTACTTTGTTCTTGTTACTTAAGGACAGGGAAGGAGTTAAGTCTTTTCACATACACAGCTGGATAAGGCTGGGAAATTTTAATTGTGTTACAATTACTCACAAAATTAGATTTTTTCACCTTTCCTTGTAGGCCAGTTTTAGCACAAGAGAGATTTGTTAGACTCACCTATCTTATTTAAGTAAAGTGGCTCTGACAAGGTTTGCTAAGATTGATAGTGTATAAAAAGAAAGATTGAAGGTAATTGTGTAACTTTCTCAGTTCTATATTCATCTCTCCTCATAAATCTGCATTCTCTGATCTTTTAAGCTGCTTCTTTCTTTCTTATTGAAATTCTCCATTCCCCACTATTTTATCTTTTACTTTCTGAGTCTTCCTAAACCTGTCTTTTTTTGCATGTTAATCTTTATTAACATGCCTATTTCAATGGTGCTATCGTGGCAGGTATAGTTTTCATGCTACTAACCATTATAGAAACCTCTTTTTTGGTAGGAGAGCCGGTCTGTCACGTGAGAAACCCAAATTCATTCAAGCATACAGTATGCCTTTCCCAAAACAAGAGACCGTATTTAAAAGAGGAGTATTAAAAAAGCCAACTAAGATAAAAATAGTATGCCCATTTTATTTCTTAACTCCAAGTTGACCACTTCTTTGTTGCATTTCACAATATTAGATTCAGTTCTCATAGAGGGGAGGGAGAAAAGTGTTCACTTTTCAGAAGTATAGAAACTTCCAGGACACTATAATATTATTGAGTAAATTACTTTCAATAAAATTCTAAATGGACGTCTTGTGGTCAGAAAGTCAATATACATCTAAAACATTTTAGCACCAATCTCCATTAATAAAACACTGCAAGAATAATAACATTGAAGTACCCTGTTGTGAATTTCATAATATTATATATGTTCCTAAAGACATTTTCATTTCCAAATCTGAGGATCTCTTATCAGAGAAACAATTATTTCAAGGTCATCATTGCCCAATCATCATCTTTGGAAAATTATGGTAGCTTGATTGCTTTTTAAAAGCTTTTAGTATATTTAAGACGGGGCGCCTGGGTGACGCAGTCGGTTAAGCGTCCGACTTCAGCCAGGTCACGATCTCGCGGTCCGTGAGTTCGAGCCCCGCATCAGGCTCTGGGCTGATGGCTCAGAGCCTGGAGCCTGTTTCCGATCCTGTGTCTCCCTCTCTCTCTGCTCCTCCCCCGTTCATGCTCTGTCTCTCTCTGTCCCAAAAATAAATAAACGTTGAAAAAAAAATTAAAAAAAAAAGCTTTTAGTATATTTAGCAAACTCAAGATTGAAGATACAATTGGTATATATTACAATTTCAGAATTCACATGAAATATAATTGTGATTTGAATAATCTGAAAGGCTGAAGTCACTGGTACCCAAAGATGATTCCCAAAGTGTTATGTCATGGAAGAAAGCACTTAAGCCAACTAAAAATAACCTGTCTTTATATCCCTAAGTGAAAGTTGAAAGCATGTTGGTAAGACAGAATTGCTGAAGATGATAGAAATATATGCTGGTCACAAAAAGCTTGATGGAGGGCAAAAGCTGTAAAAACTAGCAATTCCTCTACTATAAATATTCAATAAGAATTCTAGGCACCCCAGAACTTTTATAAAAAGAGGTAGGTAATTTTCTAAGGACAGTATTTGTACCACTTCTTGTTTCTGTGACCTACCAAAGGAAAATCTGGGTGACATTACTTGTGATACGTTTACTCTGCTTATCATCTTATATAGAAGATCTTTGCTTTTCTAACTGATGCTTGACCTAGTGATATTCTTTTGGGTCACGTGTACATGTTATCTATTTCTTCCTGTGCCCAATGACAAATAGGAAAAGGAGTTAGACAAGTCAATGGATATTTGCCTAACAGAGAAATAAAGGTGAATGTATCATGGTATCTGGACAGCCATATTACTAAGGAGAGAATGGTTATTGTTACAGAACGAGAAGTTGCTGAGTACATTCAGATTGCTACCTTCAGCTTAAAATATTCTGCAAGCATTTTAAAAAAATCATACATTGCTAACTATAATACAAACAAGATAAGTGTAAAAAAGAATTGTATTAAAGGCTATTGATTAAAGGGAGGAAGGCTTGGATATGACATTAATGGTTATGCAAATCATAACAGATAGGGCATCCAGGAATAGAAACTCAAATGGATGTTAGAACTGGGAGTATAGATAAAGGAGGAAGTTCTGGACTGAAAGATGTGTAAGAATATCTAATAAATAGGACTTTTTCACACTACACCCACTTCTGTCCACCCGAAGTCTCTGAGATGCCTCCAGACCAGCCAAGTGTGTCCTATTTGTGGGATAATGAAGCAGGGAAAAAGATGGAAACCAACTGATCTAAATTCTTCACAAGTCTTAAAGCTGCCTGAGGACAGGTAATTCTCTTTATCAGATATTTCTACTCATCTCACTGAATAAGATCTTTGATTTTTGTTTTTTGCTTTCTCACCATTTCAGGGTGCTTTTCCAGAAATAATGATCAAGTGTTGGCAATTCAGCAGAAGAAGAGTGGAAAGCCAGTATTCACTTATCACCATTCACAAGACATTGAGAAGAGCCTGGATATAACTCCACAAAAGATATATAAGCATACCTATCATTCCTCTTCTAAAGCTCAAATAAACAAACGCCACCAAATTGTTAATTCAGCATTTCCAAGACCTGCGTATGACCCATCTCTCAATCTGCTGGCTATGGCTGGTCAAGATCTTGAAGTGGAAAACCTTCCTATCCCTGCAGCAAATGTAATTGTGGTGGTAAGTGTTTTGTTTAACTGATGCTGATGCTGATGCCGATACTTTCCTCTGTGGTTGATTCTTGGAAAAAAAAAATCAATGGTGCATAGTTATCACTGGATCTCAAGGATTATTTACCACTGTGCTTCTCATTCTTTGATATTTCTTTTCTTTTTTGGTACTTGATTATTGTCTCTTGGATGCCTCTTGAATGTAAGCCCATGAAATAAGAAACCTTGTCTGTATCCTCTGTGCACAGCAAGGTGCGTGGTACATAGTAGGCGGTCAATAAATATTTGAGTAAAAAAATGCTTTAGGAAAGCCTTGCAGTTATAGTAGGTAATACTCTGCACTGAGCCTCTGTCTTCTGTGACAATCTGTTCAGCAGACAGGGCTTAGTCTCAGTTTACATAACTAATTAGTACCTACTGAAGATCTTCTAGCCACTTGTCTTAAAATTGTAATGAATGAAGAGACTACTGAAAGGTGGAAGTGTACTAGAGGGGGAAGGTAGTTTTCTGTCACTGGAATAAATAAGATGGTTTGGGAGTAATTGATGGATAATATTCTTAATATCACTGAAGAGGCATCACCCTTTATTAATCAAGATAATGCAGTGGTTCCATTGCTCATATTTTCAGGGTATGTAACTCAGGCCAGAGTTCTCCAATTTATGGAAGTATCATAGTTTAAATACATACTTTGAATACAAGTTCGACACCCTGTTTAGACTATAGTCCCTCTTAAGTTTAAAATCACAACAGGAGGATTCACATTAAAACTGCAAGTCAGTAGCTAAATGACTGCTGTTGCCTTTTTGCCCCCAAATGTAATCAAATATGTTGACTTTTGAGGCCAAGATCATTGAATGAAGCCATGTTTACATTTTGACAACCTCTCTATGAACCAAATGTAGTTAAATTTAATAAGCTTTTTTTCTTTTTCTTTATTTTTTATCTTCTACACGTAGGATGCTTTACTTGATCTTGAGAATCAAAGATCCATTCATTGATGTTTTCAACTAGCATACACTGAGTATTTATTATGATCCAGTTGTCATTTGGGGGATCCAGAAAGAGACAGATGAAATGGAATCTCTGGTTTTGCTTGGCAAATGTTTGAGGGGAAATGTCGGTAATTCAGTAAAAAATCATCAATTGAGAACACAAGATGAGCTCTTGTTACAAAATATGTGGGTCACTTGGCCTCCTGAGGTACTCGAACAAATTTTGTACATTTACATGAGTAACAGATGTTCTGAAGGTGAAAGCCACGTACTCTGTCTATTCAGTGAAGACAAATGATGTTAACGATGTGGCTGTATCTGGATATGCCTGTGTTAATACTAGGGGCTCATGGGAGATATTTCCTCTGGTGACCATCATATTCCCATAGTCATCAACTCTTGAAGTCACTGAATTGCCATTCAAGAGGTTTGTTCTATCTTGTAATGTCATGCACTCTCTAGTTAATTTAATATTATGGAGGATAAAAGGCATCAATGAGGAATTTTGGCAGGTCATTTCACTTTTAGCTTATTCGTGGTTTGAAGACTCATGAAGAAGCTGTGCTTTTTCTTCTGAGTGATGATTACATGGAAGCAATAGGCGAATTTGCTGTATTAGCCTCCCCTAACCTCTTGTGATCTAGTCTCTAATCATGCTGTGGCTTTGGTAGCTTGCAACAATTGCTAGTGTCAGTGTTTCATATAATCTATCAACATTACTTATGCACGTGTGATTTAGTAGGAAAACCAGAGAAGTGGGGTTATTTTTAAATAAATCAGTAATGTTCTGCTTACTCAAAAAATAGATGGTCAACACTCCGTCAAGTGTTAGCTGGTATGTGTATATATATATATATATATATATATATACATATATATATTATTTAGGAGTTTACATATATAAAACAATATATATAAACAATATATATTGAGGAATATTGTAGTGCTAGCAAAGAATTATTTTATGGCTTAATTTATACCAAAATGAGCAGCGTTCATGAGTATGTTTCCTGAATTAGAGAAATTATTGGTTTTTTTTCAGCCAGAATAAAAACACCAGTGCCAATTTCCAAAAAGTGTATGTAACTTTCAAGACTTCCATTGAGAGGAAGAGATGACTTTTTCTCTTCCTAAATGAGAAATTTAAAAGGGACATGGAAGATGTATGTGTCACTCCTCCTTCTCAGATTGTCAGTTGTCTCCACAAAGAATTTCATTAGAGCATTTGTCCACAAATGATTTTTTCCATTTTTTTCTTTCTTTTATGATCAGGAAAATCTGTAGTTTATTTATTCCAAGGAAAGAACAACACAATTAGAATGTTTATCCCAAAGAATGCTAATTACATCCCACAAGCTCAACTAAGATGTGGTTATTAGGATTTCTGTACAAATGGAATACAGAGGGAATATGAATGTCCTCAAGGTCAGGGCTGTAGTAGGAGTAAAAAAAATTGGCTTTAAACAAATATGTGCTGGAAATTCCATAGTCCTACATCAGGCAGCAAGCCCCCAACATCAGGAAGGAGAGAACTTAGGGGTATGGATGAAAACGGTAGAGTGGAACCAACTAAAGGCTTTTCCGGTTCAGCAAGGTCCATATAGGTTGCTGAGTGAAGAATGTTCTAGCCTGGAGAAAATCTGAGAAAACTGGGACTAGAAAGGCTTTGGAATGAATATAAAAGTTGGGACATTATGACTTACTTCATGGAATGTTCTTCATAGGAAGGAAAATAAAAGGAAGAAAAGGGAGGAGAAGAGCTAAGAAGAGGAGGAAGCAGAGGAGGATGAGAAAGGAAAGTGGAGGGAAGAAGATGGGAAGGGATAAAGGAAAGGAGAAAAGAAGGAGAGGGGCACCTGGGTGGCTCAGTCGATTGACTGTTGGACTCTTGGTTTCAGCTCATGTCATGACCTCATGGTTTGTGGGATCGAGCTCCACATAGTTCCACATCAGGCTCTGTACTGACAGCATGGAGCCTGTTTGGGATTCTCTCTCTCCCTTTCTCTCTGCCCCTCCCCTGCTCGTGTGCACACACATTCTCTGTCTCTCAAAATAAACATTAAAAAAGAAAGGAAAGAGGAGAAAAGAGAGGATATAGGGACAGTTCTTGGGGCAGAGAGAAGACTTCTGTGAGCACATAAGAAGATGATGGGGGAGTTTCCAGTAGCCTTAGATGGCCTCTGTGAGTTTCCCAGACTCCTAAAACTTTTTGTCTTGCTCACCACTCACCCAGACCAGCACATAGACATTCTCTTGTTTTATGACACAAACTCTCTTTGAAAACATTTTCATCAGGCAATTGATTCAGAAGACCCTTAAAACCAAATGCTTTGAATAATTCTGGCTTTCAGTTACATCCTGAGTCTGTGTTATGCTTCACTTCATCTTGGTTCTGCTGTGGACTAGTTTTTGAGGTTCATCTTACAAGGGAAGAGGTAATTTCTAGATGAGATTTGAACAGCTTAGAAGGTCCAGCCTTGACACAGTGAATAAAGTCCAGCCTTGACACAGTGAATAAATTTTGTAATGTTTAGTGTATTTTATGTTTTGTGGACAGGTAATTGTTGAACACTTTTTTAAAAGACATGTTGTTTTAATCATAATTTTGTACTTGTGTAGGAAATATCCTAAAAGGTGGAGTTAGCCTTTGTACCTACTGTTGAAATTCTGCCATGTCAGGGAAGGTTTATTAGTTAGAAATATTTTGTGGCAAGTGACAAGAAACCAGTCCAAACTAGAGAAAATTTTGTTGTTCAGGTAACAACATTTCTGTAGTATATATAGCTTTAGGTGTGGTTTGATCAAAGACAAATAATTGGCCAGCTTCAGTCTCCAGGTCTGCTTCCTCTGGGGTAACTTCATTCTCAGATGGTTCTCTCTTGTTCATCTCCACATGGTTTCCTGAACCTCCTGGAGTTTTGTCCTTGCAGGTTCATTTTTAGTGGAAAAGAATGACTCTTTCACAACCATCAATAATATCCTGGGTATCTCTATGACTAGGGCAATTTAAGTTAATTATTCACTTCATCCCTGAACAACTTGCAGATAAAATTAAGCTAATTATCTCAAACCTAAACTACATGCTCCACCCCCTAGAGCATCCCTAAAAACTCACAAGCTGTTTATGGGAGGGGAGGTTACTTGAATAAAAATTGGGACACTGTTAACAAGCAAAGATAGACTAGATGTCAGATGGCAGTTAAATAAATGTATGCTAGAGCAAAGTGTCTGGACTTCAATTTCTATTAAAACACAATAGCCCCTTCAAGAAGTAATGAGGATAGGAGGACTTACAACGTGACCTCAGGAATGTGATTCTTGTACAAAATGGGTGACTACGGTTATACTCTCTGACAGTAGCCCAAGTAGGCAGCAAATTTACTCTGACAGAATAGAAAATTCAGGTTCCTGGGCTATGTCCAAACACCCAGACTATTTGCCAGTTAGGACTGTGATTTAGTGCAATCTGCTAGACACATGATATTATGTCTCAAGAGTGTCTCAGATTTGTGAAAACCACTGTAGCCTGTGTACTTTTTGATGCTGACTGCTTATATGGCGGGGAACAAGAAGGCTGTATTGAGTGTAGGGGAAGCAGGTGCATGGGCTCATTCCTGAGCTAAGTGACTTGCTCATGCTGGGCAACCCACAGAAAGTGTGATTCAGATATAGGCTTTGGGAAAAATTATGAATTATTTTGTGTGAAGGGTTTTGGGATCAAATACTAAATACCAAGTCCAAAATGCTAAATGGATGTAAGACGCAAACCTACTGTAATATGGAATATGACTCAGATGTCTTCCAATATAGTCCTTGGGACACTTATCCCAAGTTCCTAGAGGGAATAAATATAAGAGCCTGAGAGAACATGTACCATGGTAATAATACATTTGTTAAATAATAAAATATGTAACTCTTCTTCTGGATTTTCAGATAAATGTAGTTATATCTCAGAAACTTCTTTTCTGTCTTCCTTGAAAGCGGTATTTTGTCTGTAGACCTTACCAACTTTGTCATTTTGGATTTGATCTGTGTAGCAGTTATTTATTGTTGCACAATGTATTACCTCAACATTTAGCAGCTTAAAACACAAAACGTTTATTATTTCACACAGTTTCTGAAGGTCAGGAATCTGGGAGCAGAAGCTGTGTAGTTCTCTGCCTCAGGGGTTACTGAAGTCAAGCTGCCAGCTGGGGCTTTGTTTCTGCATACTTGACTGAGCCGAAGGCTTCACTTGCAAGCTCACTCACGAGGCGTTGGCAGGAGACTTCTGTTCCTCAACACGTGGACATCTCCACAGGGCTGTGCACGACATGGCTTCCCCCAGCACATGTGAAGAGAGAGAGATTGACGCCACACTGCCACAATGACCTAGTCTCCAAGTCACACACCATCGTTTCCACTTTACTGTGTTCCTTAGAAATGAGTCACTAGGTGTAGCCCATTCTCATGGGGAAGGGACTCCAAAGGGCATGATTACCAGGAGGCTGGGATCGTTGAGCACTATCTTGGGGTTTGGCTACCACAGTCTTCAAAATTGGGGCATCTCTGCATTATGCCATTGCTTATTATATTCTTCTACCTATGAACTTCAGGAAAGGTAAGGGTGTGCTGGAACCATATCACAGATATTTCATCATATATGGTAATAATGGAAGAAACTACCTCAATAATGAACCTTCAAGCATCAGAAAACCCTCATGATTAGTTTCCAATTTACACATGAGGAACTTTCTCCAGGTTGTACAGTTAATAATAAGTACTACAGGCAGAATACAAGTCCAAATTTGATTTCAAAACTCAGAACATTTTAAATTTTACCATAAGTCATTTGGTTTGCTTCAGGAAAATGTTGTACATTTCCTCAGTAGAAAATTTATAACTTGATAGATTACCTTTTATTTAAGATAATGATAATGTTAATTTTCATGCTTTGAAAATATACTCCTTGATAGCTATATGTTAATATTGGAGCCAGAGAGTAAAAGGTAAAGATCCATGATGGCCGGTCTAGAGATTATAATAAAAAAGGAATTGTAGTGTCAAATTAGATTTTATTTTTAAGAAAGTCTGAAAAAAGAAATTCTGTAATCTGCTTCAGAAATTTGGTTAAATTTTTGCTCTTAACCTAAGTGCTTCATGTTAAACTATCAGATCTTCTTATATAACCAACTTTCTTTTTATCCCAAACATTTGCATTTCAGAAAGCTTGTGCCTAGATTCTCCAGATATTATTGTACCCCTGCAAATTGTCTTGAAGTAAAAATTTCGTTCTTGAGGTTGGCATCCTGACAGTCATAATTGTCGCCATCTGTTGCTTTTCTCCATTTCTCACTACTAAAGCAGCAAGGAGGATTCTGGAACACATTCTGGAAATGCTAGAGGTCAAGCTTAGGCAGTGTCTGTGTGAAGTTTTGATACTGGACCACTCAGTGCATCTGCTTGTTTGGATCATTTAGACTCAACACTGGGATGACTGGAGTCTTAAGAGAGCTGCTTTAATTGATTATCATACTACTTGGACATTGGGTATTGACTAATATTTTTGTCTCAACTCAAAAAGTAATGTAATTTCTTAGAGTTTCAGAATATTTAGAAATATACAGAAGGAAAAATAGGAATAAAAATAATCATTAACTGTTATATAACAATGTCATTTTGCTATATGTATCTGTATAGTCTTTTATATATACAGGTGTAGACTTTCTTTTTTACAGATATATGGAATGTGCATACATAAGGCTTGCAGGTGTTCTTTTTTTTTACTTAGTTTATATTTTGGACATCTTCTTATACCATTAACTGCCTTTAAAAAGCATCATTTTTAACAGCTGCTAAAAATTCCATTATATGATAGATTTTACTGTTATATATATTGACTTATATTCCCCACACATTCAGTGGCTTAAGGCAGCTAATTTTGAGGAGAACTAAATGTTGACTGTGTCAAACAGTATTCTTTTCATTTCAACTGCCTGATTACTATTATTAAGAGAATTTAAGAGCTTGTTTTAAGGGAAACTTCTTTCTTTATGAACTCTATATACAATTGCAATATGGGGTCTGTTTTTTCTTTCCCTTGGCCAGATTATTTATGTTCCATAAACCTTAAGTGTAAAGCAAGGTAAATATTTAAAGCAGTCAAGGAAGTTAGCAGGACAAAAAAGAGGGTGTTCCGTTGAAAACAAATAAAATGTATTTCAGTGTTTTTCATTGAGGAAGGTGGAAGGTGCTGTGTGTCTTTATGTTGGAACCTAAAAACTCTTTTTTAATCTAAAATTTCCACAACAGTATAAAAACAAATGGGGTCTTCAGGTGAACAAAGAGGGTATCTTTGCTTTGGAGCAAATACATACTTGTCAGATCTCTGTAAAAATTGTGCTTTGGTTTTACGATTGTTGAGAACCGGTCTCTTATACCTTCTGTGAGTGACTTTTGTCCCCTTTTCTTTCTTTTCTTCCTTCTTTCTCTGTTTCCCTCTAATCATAAATACTATGAATCATGCTTAGTTTTTTGCTTGTTTTGTTGTTGTTACTATAAAATGCTTCACTTTAATATCTAACTGCTAATGGATAATTATACTCTGCTTTCTGGGCATCTGACCCTCCCTGCCTGTGCATGATGGGTTTGATACTATTTAGCAAATGCCTCAGTTCCCTCCACTTGATCTCTATCTTTCAGATGGTAGAAACAATTTGTTCATTTCTCTTGTTTGAGGTAAACACAGGAGCTAAAAGTCTTTGGAAGGTTCTCTCCCTGAGCAAAGTTACAAAGCTTACTCCTCAAGAACTTTTACCTTTAGTAACTGAGTGTAACACAGCTGTTGCTTCATAGCAGGAGTGACCACCTGACCCCCCAGGAATCAAAGGTCCTTCATCCCCCACCCTGTCATCCTTTCTCTTGTAAACCCCATGTTTCCATGGACCAAGACTGTTCTAGCAAAGCCCACTTCTCATACCAAAATGTAAAGGGAAAATTGCTCCTGTGTTTCTCCTCTACTCAGTTCTGAACTATCTATTTGGAAACAGAATCAGATCCTTTCACTTACTAGAGTGGCAGTTTATTAGAAAGGCTATCGTGACTCAGGACCAGGCGTATGGAATGGGTGCATAGGGCAGGTTATGCGGGAAGGTGTGCAGAGCCCCCATGTCCTCTCTGGGTGTGCTATTCTGCCAGCACCACCTTGTGTTCACCAACCTGGAAACTCTCCAAACGCTGCTCTTTTGTGTTTTTACAGAGCCTTCATTATGTAGCCATGATTCAGTGAATCGTGGTCATTGGTGATTTTTCAGCCTCCAGCTCCCCTCCCCTTCCCAGAGGTTGAGGGGTGGGACTCAAAGCTCTGTGCCTTTAATCACTTGGCTGGTTCCGTTGGCCACCCGACCCCCCCCCATCTTTAGGGGGGTTCCAAAAGTCACCCCATTAATATAAACTCAAGTGTGGTTGAAAGGGCTTATTGTGAATAAGGAAAAACACCCATTTCACCTTTATGGCTTTGGAGTTATTTTAGGAACTGGGAACAAAACTAAATAGTATGACAAAAGATTCCCCTATTGCTGTCAGATAGGAAACTGCCATGGTTTTAGGAGCTTTGTGCCGGGAACTGTGGAGGAAGACCAAAATCATTTTTTGTTGTTGTTATTATAAATCACAATATCACATCACTGTAGCCATTTATCATTGTCTGTTTACAAGGAGATTGGTCATAATCTTGTACTTTAATATTTGCCAAATTTTTTTTTTAAGTATGAAATTATGGGGCTTCTGGGTGGCTCAGTAGGTTAAGCATCCAACTCTTGATTTCAGCTCAGGTCATGATCTTACAGTTCATGGGATCAAGCCCCGCATCAGGCTCTGTGCTGACAGTGCAGAGCCTGCTTGGGATTTTCTCTCTTATTCTCTCTCTGCCCCTCCCCTGCTCTCTCTCTCTCTCTCTCAAAAGAAGTAAATAAACTTAAAAAATAGAATAAAGTATGAAAGTATAATCCAGCCATTATTCTTATCCCACATTGTTTCTTTGATTACCTGTGTGCCACATTTCGACTATTCGAGTTCAGAAAAATAAGTCAAGAGCACATCATCAACTTTACATGTCGTCAATTCAGCCTACACTTTCATATGATTTAGTCTTTTTACTAAAACAATAAGTTAGCAACAGGTAACTTCAAAGAAAAAGAAAGAAAAAGACCCACTTTGAGGGATAGGCCATATGTTCGCAGTCAATTTCCAAGATTGCAGGAAGAGATGTGTTTGTGAGATTTGTTTGTCCTCCTCTCTGGAAATGACAGCCATGTGATACAAATTCCAAGAAATCCTGAAAGATTTAGAGAAGGCTGAGAATATGCATCAAGACAATGAGGGCTAAGAATCAGTCTTATTCCGGGATTTCCTGAATTGTATTTATTAATGTCATCCAATCAATTATTCTGAATATTTTGGGTGTTTGTGTGTCTGTAGTTAAAACAAACAAAGAAACAAACAAAAAAAACCTTAATCATCTCATGCTCCCATTACAAACCTAGTGAAGCTGCATTGTTTAACAATTTGATTATTTTTCCTGCTGAAAACATGGTAACTGGAATTAGGTATTTCACCAGAACAAGTTCATGTTGGTTTTTTGTCCCTTAAGCACAGGTTGCTTTCTCTCTGTTCTAGAAGTGGTCTGTTTTTTTAAATAGGAAATATTGGGCAACAATACCAAAATCTATGTTGAACAGGTCACAAGGCCTTATATTCTTTGAATGTATACTTTTAAAAATCAGCAGTCATTGCTTATGGACAAATAAATAAAAATTTAAAAATTTCCTCATGTGTGACACGTGATGGTGACATCTATATTCTTAGGAATACTTTTCTAAATTGTAAGGTCAAGTGAATAAAATTAACTCCATGCCAAGGTAGATTACAGAATATAGCCAAATTATAGGGTCCAGCGAATTTTTGGTAACTAGTATAAGTCATGGAGACTAGGGAAGAATATGTGAGTAATATGTGTAAGGGGCTAAGCATAAGCAGGGGCAAGTGGATTTTCAGACATGGAAGCATGTTAAATGGACACCTACTCCTTGTTCCTTGAGACATTCATTTACTCAAAAATATTATTGCATGCCTCCTATGTTTTAGGCAGAAAAGCAGACTAAGGATAGAAGATTAAAAAGATAAGATCATTGCAGCTACACAGTTCACATTCTGTTAGGAGAAAGATAATAAAATAAGAAAGCAGATGGTAGTAAGTGCAGTGAAAAAAACAAAGTTCTGTGGTAGAGAGAACATGGTTGAAACTACAGAATGTTGGATCTTGAGGGAGTCTCTTAGATCTTCAGGGATACTTAGGGACTGAATCAAGGTATAGTTCCTAAATGGAAGTCACATGGTAAAAGAATAACTTTGGAGTCGGCAGAACTGTGTTGGAATCCCAAATCAGGCACTTACTAATTGTGTGTGTGTGTGCGTGTGTGTGTGCGTGTGTGTGTGTTTTCAGAGACTTACTTATCATCTTTGTAGTTTAGTTTCCTCAATTGTAAAAAAGTAATTACTAATAAAATCCATCCTGTGGAATTTTCATGGCAATTGAATGATACAAAGCATTCAAAGCACTTAGAAGCATGCCCGACACATGGTAAGATCCTTATAAAAATTGGCTGCTATTATTAGCATTATATGGAACAATGGAAAATATAACTTTTCAGTCTTAGTACCAAGAATACTTGTATTTCTCCTGAGCCACTGGTTGGCTTATAATTATATCTTTCAAGTGCTGTGAATCATGTTTCCTTCTTTCTCTTCCTGCTGAAAAGCTGAGAGCCAAATTTGCAGTCCACCTTTAGCAAACATAGGGAACTTTATTGAGTGCCTTATTTATTTTGTGAACTAACTTCATTTGTGGCTGGATGTTTGCTTTTCTTCACTCATTTTCCTTCTAATTCAATGTCCTCATTTCCTTAGTTTTTATTCAATTTTATTTTGTATCGTAAGTGTTTTTGTAAGCTGCTATAAATCTTTCTGTAACACATTCTGTCTAAACAAATAGTCACTACAATAAAACAGCCATCAGTATGGACAAGTTGAGTCTGAATGTTGCACAACAGGAAATCTCCTTAAGGGAGAATTTGTTTACCTATTAGGTTTGAAAAAATAAGAAAATAAAGTTCGCGTGAAAGAAATACAAGGTGTAAAATGATCTGTTGGCTCTTTGCTCAGCAGGCCAATCCCCAATGTCACAGAGCAATCTTCATTCCTCTTATGAGTAATTTGAGACAGTGGGAACGGATGGTTTTAGAAGGAGACATCTTGGGTTCACAAGCCTGTTCGGCCATTGGCTACCTTTGAGATCCTGGGCAGGTCAACAAACATTTCTGAGTCTTTGTTTCCTCATTTTAATGGTGATTGTAGTACCTGACCTGGCTACCTCCTTTGATCCTTCCCAGGACAGTGAATTTGTTCTGTAAAGTATAATACCTTGTTGTAATGTCAGCTGTCACAGTCGTGGTGCTAGTGATGATAATCAACAGAATTGTCAATTTTCATCTCCTCTGATCTTGGGGTAAAATCTCTGCATTGCAACAGCTTCCTGCCTCATTGTATACATTCAGGAGGCACCCTTCGCATGGTAGTTTAAGCCAACAGCATCCCCTGTGCGTCACACAGCTCACAGCCACACGTGGTGGCCCTGACTAAAACCCTGCTTATACTCCATTGCTAATTACCTGGGTTCTTGACATCTTCCTTTCCTGAGTGTTTGCTACCACTGACCCACACTTCAGTTCTTCTGAGCCTGGAGACCTGCCTTATTACTTGTTTTGTCTTTGAACTCCGTTCTCACAGCCAGCCCTCACCTCTACCTGCTGGTAGTTTTTCATGCTGCCATGAGCTGTCTTCTCGTGGGACTCCCACCTGCTACACTTACCCGCTGAAAGCTGAACCACCTTTCCCGTCAGCAAGAACGTGCTCACTCCTGCTCTGTGTTCACCTCTTGTCACGTGCTCCCAGATACAGCTCCTTCTTTTCACCTAAAATTTTCTGAAATAAAATAATGTGTTGACTGCCTTTAGCATGTTAACATTAGCTGTATTGCCAGGAGCCTCTATTACAAAGAGGATTTTTTTTATTTTTTAAAAATATATCATTAATCCAAATGCAAAATAACTTATTAATAACCTTATAATTTATTAATAAGCTGATAATTTATTCCCAGTTTATTGGGGAAGATTAGGTAATAAGGATTCCACACATAGAAACACATACTCTTGACAATTGAAGTTTACCTGTATAATTGTATAGGGATGTAAATCTTTTTAGTTTATATTACACATTTCTCTGTTTTAAATACATATATATTTTATTGTTGTTTTAACACTTGGTCATACTGTACAAGTTGCTTTTCTTTAAAATAATAATAGATGTACCTCTGAGTCTTTACAAAGAAATTTGATTTATTTCTTCCAAATAGTTGCATAATTTTCAAGTTTATATATACCATACTTTCTTGAACTACTTCTCAGAATCAATGTACATTCAGGCTGTTTGCCATTTTCTTGCTTTGTGTATATGTTTTGTATTTGCCACAACAAAACTGCCACAGTTAGTATCTTGTATAGACACCCTTGGAGGAAGAGGAACATATGTATGTATGTATCTATGTATAATGTGTGTATGTACATAAATGTATATTGTTTGTTCATTTAGGTATTTTATAAAGATGAATAAGATTTTTAAGAGAGAGATTATCACAAGAGTGTTGTAATTACTATATTACCAAATTTTTATTTTCTGAACAGTTGTAGCAATTCACCCTCCTACCAGTAATGTATAAAGGTGCCTGCCTGACTGGTACACAGTCTCTCTAGCGGTTAGTTGCTGTTCTTAATTTCTGCTGACCAAGGGAGTAACAGTTGTACTTCATTATTGCTTACATTTGCATTTCCACAATGATATAAAAGACTGAACACCTCTCATGTGGATTGGTTATTTGGATTTCATCTCATGCAATTGCTTATTCGTAAGTTGCATATCAGGTTAATTATCTTTTTGTTAACAACTTGTAGAAGCTTTTTGTTTCTTGGGACATAATCCCTTTGTCTGCCATATGGGTGGCATTTATTTCTTCCCAGGCTGTCATTTCTCTTCTTTATAGTGTCTTTTGCTATACAGATTTTTAATTGTGTTGTGCTCATATGTTTATATTCACCTCCTTTTAGAAACAACCTTTGTGACTGTCTCTTTTTTTTATTCTCAACAATATATCATGGTCATTCTTATAAGGCAGTTTTAACTCTCTCATTTATCTTCCCCTGATTTCTTTATACATGGATAAACTTATGCATGTGTAGTTCTACCCAACTGAGAAATCACTTATTTCACTTTTTATTGCAGTCATTTTGTATCATGTTTTTTGACTTCCTCTCCCCTCCTTCCCTTCATCTGCTTCATCTGCTTCTATTGAAGCCCCTTATCTTCCTGGTCATTCCCACTAGAATCTAAGGTGCATCCTTCATTTTTTTTTCTTCACACTCATCTCATCACATAAACACACACATGTACATGCACAGTCACACACAGATATGTGCATATATACACACATACACCTACATTGGGATTTTGTCATTTTGTAGTCCACAAAAATGTATAATATTCTAGACATTTTCTGCTCTCTCCCCAACATTCTTTCCCAATGATACCCATGGAAAACTTTTCTAATCAATGGTCATGATGGGTTCTTTTTTTTTTTTTTAATTTATTCATTTTATGTAGGCTCCACACCCAATGTGGGGCTTGAACTCAAGACCCTGAGATCAAGAGTCACAGGCTTTGCTAACTGAGCCAGCCAGGCGGCGCCCCATAATGGATTCTTTTTAATGGTGCAAACAACTTCATGGTGTGGTTATACCATAATTTATTCCTCTGTTCCTCTATTGGTAGTAATTCACAGTGTTTTCACCCTGTGAATAAGTTGTAAAAACACTTTTATACATATGCTGCTACATGCTAATACATTTATTTCTGTGGAATAGATTCCCAAAAGTGAGATTGCTACATTGAAATAATATGTGACTGAATTTGTTTCCGAAAAGCAATAGTAATTTTCATTTTTACCAGAAAGTAGGAAAGTAGCCACCCTCCATCTCTATAAACAATGGTGTTACCACTCTTTTTTTGTGTGATGACAAATGTAAATTTATATCTCATTATTACTTCTAGTTTCTTTTTTTTAAAAGCCTTGTTTTAACTTTTTAAAATTCTAGTTTCTTTTTTTTATTTTTTTAATGTTTTTATTTATTTTTGAGACAGAGAGAGACAGAGCATGAGCAGGGGAGGGGAAGAGAAAGACACACAGATCCGAAGCAGGCTCCAGGCTCTGAGCTGTCAGCACAGAGCCGGACGCGGGGCCCGAACCCACAGACTGTGAGATCATGACCTGAGCCGAGGTCGGATGCTCAACCAACTGAGCCACCCAGGTGCCCCGAAACTTCTAGTTTCTTTAAAAAGAATAACATGCCTTTTCTGAATATTCCAGATCAGTTGTCTTCCTTGACTGCATTGTGCAATCTGTCTTCTCTGCAAGTTTCCTGACCCCTTTCTGAATATCTCAGTGTCACTGTGCCCGACTCCAGTGGCCTCCCAAATGATGCCTCCACCCCACCTACTTGTTTGTCTCTGATATATTTACAAAGTTTGGAATTGAAAACCAGAGACTGTATTTGCTCAGAACATTTAATCATCAATCATAGAACTCTCAATGAAGGTGCAAAGAGTACCATTTATTATTTCAGCCTCATATTTTAGTAATCATTTAGTTCTTAAGAAAAATTTTCGTTTTAAACAGTGACCTTGCTAATAAGGGGAAGTTAAAAGGATTCTGTCTGTAAAACCATTGACCACCAATGTCAGTCTATTTGGGGGTATTAATAGCCTCAGAACCCACTTATCACATAACAAGGAAAATTATAACTTCAGATCACCACCTTAGAAAAAGGTGAATCGTCTCCATCATGACATTCTCTTTACACCCTGACACCACATTACCAAAATTTACAAAGACTCTGGTCTTTATAGTGTCTTTTTTTTAATTAAAAAAATTTGTTTTTAATTTACATCCAAATTAGTTAGCATGTAGTGCAACAATGATTTCAGGAGTAGATTCCTTAATGCCCCGTACCTATTTAGCCCATCAGCCCTCCCACAACCCCTCCAGTAACCCTCTGTTTGTTCTCCATATTTATGATTCTCTTCTGTTTTGTCCCCCTCCCTGTTTTTATATTATTTTTGTTTCCCTTCCCTTATGTCCATTTTTTTTGTCTCTTAAAGTCCTCATATGAGTGAAGTCATATGATTTTTGTCTTTCTCTGACTGAATTAGCATAATTTCACTTAGCATAATACCTTCCAGTTCCATCCACGTAGTTGCAAATGGCGAGATTTCATTCTTTTTGATTGCGAAGTAATACTCCATTGTGTGTGTGTGTGTGTGTGTGTGTGTATATATATATATATATATATATATATATATACCATATTCTCTTTATCCATTCATCCATCGATGGACATTTGGGCTCTTTCCATACTTTGGCTATTGTTGATAGTGCTGTTATAAAAATGGGGGTGCATGTGTCCCTTTGAAACAGCACACCTTTATCCCTTGGTAAATACCTGGTAGTGCAATTGCTGGGTCGTAAGGTAGTTTTATTTTTAGTTTTTTGAGGAACCACCATACTGTTTTCCAGAGTGGCTGCACCAGTTTGCATTGCCACCAACAATGCAAAAGAGAGCCTCTTTCTCTGCATCCTTGCCAACATCTGTTGTTGCCTGAGTTGTTAATGTTAGCCATTCTGACAGGTGTAGGGTGGTATCTCATTGTGGTTTTGATTTGTATTTCCCTGATAATGAGTGATGTTGAACATTTTTTCATGTGTCGGTTGGCCATCTGGATGTCTTCCTTGGAGAAGTGTCTATTCATGTCTTTTGCCCACTTCTTTACTGGATTATTTGGTTTTTGGGTGTTGAGTTTGATAAGTTCTTTATAGATTTTGGATACTAACCCTTTATCTGATATGTCATTTGCAAATATCTTCTCCCATTCTGTTGGTTGCTTTTAGTTTTGCTGATTGTTTCCTTTGCTGTGCAGAAGCTTTTTACTTTGATGAGGTCCCAATAGTTCATTTTTGCTCTTGTTTCTCTTGCCTCTGGAGACATGTTGAGTAAGAGGTTGCTGCGGCCAAGATCAAAGAGGTTTTGCCTGCTTTCTCCTCAAGGATTTTGATGGCTTCCTGTCTTACATTGAGGTCTTTCATCCATTTTGAGTTTATCTTTGTGTATGGTGTAAGAAAGTGGTCCAGGTTCATTCTTCTGCATGTCGCTGTCCAGTTTTCCCAGTACCAAGTGCTGAAGAGACTGTCTTTATTCCTTTGGATATTCTTTTCTGCTTTGTCAAAGATTAGTTGGCCATACGTGTGTGGGTGTATTTCTGGGTTCTCTATTATGTTCCATTGATCTGAGTGTTTGTTCTTGTGCTAGTACCATACTGTCTTGATGATTTCAGCCTTGCAGTATAGCTTGAAGTCTGGGATTGTGATGCCTCCTGCTTTGGTTTCCTTTTTCAAGATTGCTTTGGCTATTCAGGGTCTTTTCTGGTTCCCTACAAATTTTAGGATTATTTGTTCTAGCTCTGTGAAGAATGCTGGTGTTATTTTGATAGGTATTGCATTGAATATGTACATTGCTTCGGATAGTATCGACATTTTAACAATATTTGTTCTTCCTATCCAGGAGCATGGAATCGTTTTCAATTTTTTTATGCCTTCTTCAATTTCTTTCATAAGCTGTCTATAGTTTTCAGTGTATACATTTTCACCTCTTTGGTTAGATTTATTCCTAGGTATTTTATGTTTTTTTGGTGCACTTGTAAATGGGATCAATTCCTTGATTTCTCTTTCTGTTGCTTCATTGTTGGTGAATAGGAATGCAACCGATATCTGTGCATTGGTTTTATATCTGCAACTTTGCTGAATTCATGAATCAGTGCTAGCAGTTTTTTTGGTGGAATCTTTTGGGTTTTCCATATAGAGTATCATCTCATCTACAAAGAGTGAAAGTTTGACCTCCTCCTGGCCTATTTGGATGCCTTTTATTTCTTTGGGTTGTCTGATTGCTGAGGCTAAGACTTCCAATACTATGTTGAATAACAGTGGAGAGAGTGGGCATCCCTGTCTTGTTCCTGACTTTAGGGGGAAAGCTCTCAGTTTTTCCCCATTGAGGATGATATTAGCGTTGGGTCGTTCATATATGGCTTTTATGATCTTGAGGTATGCTCCTTCTACCCCTACTTTCTTGAGGGTTTTTATCAAGAAAGGATGCTATATTTTGTCAAATGCTTCCTCTGCATCTATTGAGAGGATCATATGTCTCTTATCCTTTCTTTTATTGATGTGACAAATCACATTGTTTTGCAGATATTGAACCAGCCCTGCATCCCAAGTATAAATCCCACTTGGTCGTGGTGAATAATTTTTTTAATGCATTGTTGGATCCAGTTGGCTAATGTCTTGTTGAAGATTTTTGCATCCATGTTGATCAGGGAAATTGGTCTGTAGTTCTCCTTTTTAGTGGGGTCTCTGGTTTTGGAATCAAGGTAATTCTGGCTTCATAGAAAGAGTTTGGAAGTTTTCCTTCCGTTTCTATTTTTTGGAACAGCTTCAAGAGAATAGGTGTTAACTCTTCCTTAAATGTTTGGTAGAATCCCCTGGAAAACCATCTGGCCTTGGACTCTTGTTTTTTGGCAGATTTTTGATTACTAATTTGATTTCCTTACTGGGTATGGGTCTGTTCAAATTTTCTATTTCTTCTTGTTTCAGTTTTGGTAGTGTATATGTTTCTAGGAATGTGTCCATTTCTTCCATATTGCCCATTTTATTGGCATATACTTGCTCATAATATTCTCTTATTATTGTTTTTATTTCTGCCGTGTTGGTGGTGATCTCTCCTTTTTCATTCTTGATTTTATTTATTTGGGTGCGTTCCTTTTTCTTTTTGATTAGACTGGCTAGTGATTTATCAATTTTGCTAATTCTTTCAAAGAACCAGCTTCTGGTTTCATTGATCTGTTCTACTGTTTGTTTTTTTTTTTTTGGTTTTGATAGCATTAATTTCTGACCTAATCTTTATTATTTCCTGTCTTCTGCTGGTTTTGGGTTTTATTTGCTGTTCTTTTTCCAGCTCCTTAAGGCATAAGGTTAGGTTGTGTATCTGAGATCTTTCTTCCTTTTTTTCTGAAGGCCTGGATTGCTATGTACTTTCCTCTTATGACTGCCTTTGCTGAGTCCCAGAGGTTTAGGGTTGTGGTGTTATCATTTTCATTGACTTCCATATACTTTTTAACTTACTCTTTAACTGCTTGGTTAGCCCATTCATTCTTTAGTAGGATGTTCTTCAGTCTCCAAGTATTTGTTACCTTTCCAAATTTTTTCTTGTGGTTGATTTTGAGTTTCATAGCGTTGTGGTCTGAAAATATGCATGGTATGATCTCTATCTTTTTGTACTTACTTAGGGCTGATTTGTGTCCCAGTATATGGTCTGTTCTGGAGAACATTCCATGTGCACTGGAGAAGAATGTATATTCTGCTGCTTTAGGATGAAATGTTCTGAATATATCTGTTAAGTCCATCTGGTCCAGTGTGTCATTCAAAGCCATTGCTTCCTTATTGATTTTTTGATGAGATGATCTGTCCATTGCTGTGAGTGGGGTGTTGAAGTCTCCTGCTATTATGGTATTACTATAGATGAATTTCTTTATGTTTGTGATTAATTGATGTATGTATTTGGGGGCTATCACATTTGGTGCATAAATGTTTACAATTGTTAGGTCTTCTTGGTGGATAGACCTCTTAATTATGATATAATGCCCTTCTACATCTCTTGATACAGTCTTTATTTTAAAGTCTAGATTGTCTGATATAAATATGGCTACTCCGGCTTTCTTTTGTTGACCATTAGCATGATAGATGGTTCTCCATCCCCCTACTCTCAATCTGAAAGTATCTTTAGGTCTAAAGTGGGTGTCTTGTAAGCAGCATATAGATGGATCTTGTTTTCTTATCCATTCTGTTACCCTATGTCTTTTGATTGGAGCATTGAGTCCATTGATGTTTAGAGTGAGTACTGAAAGATATGAATTTATTGCCATTATGATGCTTGTAGAGTTGGAATTTCTGGTGGTGTTCTCTTGTCCTTTCTAATCTTTGTTGCTTTTGGTATTTACTTATTTTTTTTCATCTTTTCTCCCCTCAAAGGGTCCCCCTAAAATTTCTGCAGGGCTGGTTTAGTGGTCACGAACTCCTTTAATTTTTGTCTGGGAAACTTTTTATTTCTCCTTCTATTTTGAATGACAGCCTTGCTGGATAAAGAATTCTTGGCTGCATATTTTTCTGATTCAGCACACTGAATATATCCTGCCACTCCTTTCTGGCCTGCCAAGTTTCTGTGCATAGTTCTGCTGCAAACTTGATCTGTCTTCACTTGTAGGTTAGGGACTTTTTTCCCTTGCTGCTTTCATGATTCTCTCCTTGCCTGAGTATTTTGTGAATTTGACTATGATATGCCTTGTTGATGGTCGGTTTTTGTTGAATATAATGGGATTCCTCTGTGCTTCCTTGATTTTGATGTCTGTGTCTTTCCGCAGGTTAGGAATGTTTTCTTCTATGATTTGCTCACATAACTCTTCTACCCCTATTTCTCTCTCTTCCTCTTCTGGGACCCTTATGATTCTGATGTTCCTTTTTAATGAGTCACTGATTTCTCTAATTCTTAAGTTGTGTTCTTTTATCTTAGTCTCCCTCTTTTTTTCTGCTTGATTTTTCTCCATAAGTTTGTCCTCTATATCGCTGATTCTCTGTTCTGCCTCATCCATCCTTGCCAACATGGTATCCATTCAAGATTGCAGCTCAGTTATAGCAATTTTGTTTCATCTTGACTAGCTTTTACTTCTTTTATCTCCACAGAAAGGAATTCTAATCTATTTTCGACTCCAGCTAGTATTCTTATTATTGTGATTCTAAATTCTGGTTCAGACATCTTGCTTTTATCTGTGTTAGTTAAGTCCCTGGCAGTCGTTTCTTCCTGCACTTTCTTTTGGGGCGAATTCCTTCTTCCTGCTCCTTCTTTTGGGGGAAAGTGGGTTGATAGATTAGAGAAAAAAGGGGAAGAAAGCAAAAAAAAGAAATTGTTTGAAAATTTGAAAAAAATGAATAAAGTGGACTAAAATGAAATGATGGAAATAAAATAGAATTTGAAAAAATTTACACAAAAGTAAAGAATATAGTAGAAAAAAATAAAGTAAAATATTTTAATAAAAATTGAAAATAAAAATGATTTTTTTCTCTTTCTGTATTCAAGAAAAAGAAAAGAAACGAAAAGGAGAAAAAAAGAAAGAAAAGAAAAAAAACTGAATAGTTGGACTAGCTAACAGACTGAAATGTGACTGAAATTACTTCATTTTCCCCTAGAAGTCAAACTGTGAGGCGCTTTATAGTCCATAAACTAAGCAAGCGGTGAGACTTATGTTCTTGAAAAGTGAATTTGGTACAGTTGGGCAGGGCTTGGTGTAATGGCTGGGTTCTCCACTAGATGGCGCTGCTAGCCTACTGGGGTGGAATGTTGTGGTCCTTGTAGATGTGTATGGGCATGCGCAGGAGTGGTGAAATGACATCACCCCGCTACTCAGTCTGTAGTATCTGAACTCTGTCCTCCCTTATCAGCAGTTGGGCACCCGTCCTTCATCTTTGGCTTCTGTCCACTCCCCGCTTCCACACTGTTTGTGATCAAGCCCAGGCGGCACCTCCTTCCCGAGTTTTGTCTCAGATGAGGCTGTCTTCCCCAGCCCCCCCACTTCTGACGGACTGCAGCTTTGATCCGCTTGGCCCCTCTGCTGACCGTCTTACCAAGCAATGGCCAGGTGCCGGCCACACCCAGGAATGCTTGCAGGACCGTGCTGCTGCCAATGCCCAGAGACTGTTGCCAGGTGCCAGCCCACCCCAGAAAAAGTTCATGAGACAGTATAGCAGCAGCGCCTCAGGGACTATGGAAAATCACAGTGCATATCTGGCAAAAGGCTTCACCCCCAATGACCTTGTTCCAGCACCAGAGAACGTGGCTGTTCTTTGGGGTCTGCTGGTCCCAGGTGGCCTCACATCCTCTACCAAATATCCTTCCAGCAGTGGAACCGCTTCTCTCCATGTGGCCTGAGAACCTCCTGGACCCTACTCTGCTCCTGGGGATTTGCCCTTCCCACCAGATCACCGCCAGGTATCGAGCTTCAGAGTTTCAGACTCTGCGCTCCCCCTGTTTACAGTCTTAATGGAACTTAAACCCTCTCCTTTCTCCTTTCTCCCTTTTTAGTTCAGTCCCTGCGTCTGTTTCCAATTTTCCACTTTCTCACCAGCTGCTTTTGGGTAGGGGTGCTTTTCCTGCATTCTCCCCCCGGCCCCATCTCCATCCTCTCTCTGCACGTTAAAGCAGCTCCCTGCCCTCCACGGCTTCCCTCTCCCCAAGTTCACCTCTCCGTGCCACGTACCTGCTGAATTCTGTGGTTCAGGTTGTGCAGATTGTTGTGTTAATCCTCCAGTCAGTTTTCTAGGTGTGCAGGATGGTTTAGTGTTGGTCTGGCTTGTATTGTTGGTCTGTGTTCTTGTATTTCATGGATGCAAGACACACAAAAAACTTCCATGCTATTCTGCCATCTTGGCTCCTTCTGGTCTTTATAGTGTCTTAAATTTTGGTGTCTGGGAACATTTATTTTCTCTCCTACAGGGAGAGACTACAGGACTATGTCCCTGTATATTCTTAGAGTAAAATTATAGACTAGACATATGTCTCTAGTAGAAGACAATGGCAGTAGCTCACAGAAGGAGGTAGACCAATGATGAGAGTGGTCCTGTCCATCCAGCAGTTTCACAGGAATCAAGTCCTTGGCAAAGGACCCCAAGTATCTTAGTTCTGTAGGTTCAAGCATAGTGAGGAAATCATTTGGCTCTCTTAAAGACTTCTCATCAATCATTTAAATTCCTTGTGCTTTGATTTTAGAGTCAACAAAATTGACTTCTTTTCATGACTGGGCCTCCATCCTGTTTAACTTGAGGGTGAAAATCCTAGTTCCTGTGCAATTACTTCTCATTGTAAATGAGGTCACTGGATACCCAGATTTCCCAGGCATTTTTAGTGGCATTAGTCATTGTCTCAGGGTCCCATCACTCCTGGGCACTGATGAGGGGGAGTAAGTCTCAAAGTTCAGTTCCAAATCCCAAAAAGTTGGCAACCTAATCAGTCTACTACACAGTGAAGTTGGGTTTATTGCAACCACTTGATCTCCAAGTTAATGCAAGTGCTAGTAGAGGAAGTGGTCTGACACACCACCTGTCTAACTCACTCATTTTGCAGATGGGCTCAGAAATATGAGGTGGCTTGCTTGAGACTGAGAGCTCATGAAAGATCAAAGCATCTTGAATCAGATACTAATCTGAATCTCAGTTTTTCTCATGAAAAATTAGGACATTAACATCTGTTCCCTTTCATTCATAAGGACTTTAGTGTTGAAATGAATCAATATATGTGAAAATACTTTGAAATATTTATGCTATGCATAAATGCAGGTATCATAAAATTGTTTGAACATTTAATGTTATATCTCCGCCAGTGGGAGCATCAGAAATCTCTGGATGGATTATAATAGCTACCATTTATTGACTTACTATCTATGAACAGGCCCTCTACCAAATTCATCTCATTTAGAGATTTTCATTATGATACCTCTGGCCCTAAAAAGAGTGGAATAGTTGACTTAGTAGGCATCGGGATGTTTCTGCCATTGTTTCTTTGAAAGACATTTAAGATGGACAGTATATCACAGGCCAGGCTCTGGAGTCAGGTTTTGAACTCAGGCACATCCTTTGCAGTATCTATGCACCAAACTTACCTGCCTCTATGAAGCCTGTTTTATGTGTCATTATATGATCTTCTGTAGAAATAAGAGTAACTAATAGTCAATAGAACATAAATTCTATTATATCCATATTTTAAATAACCTTGAAAAAAATAAAATGAACTTTAAAAAAAATGGATATCACTCCAATTCTCTTCATAGTCTTAAGAAAACTCTGAGTGTAGAGTTAAAAATAAGATTACTAAATTTGTTTTCATTATTTTCTATTCAGAAAGGTTAAGTCTATCTTTATTTTTAAAAATAGGTTCAAAAGAGCCACTCTTAAAAACAGTATTATTACCTATCTAACTCATCCAGCCTTCCCCACTGTGGAAAAGAGAATTATGGAAATGAGGCCAAGGTCTGATCTGAGGTGACAAGAGATCCCCTGCTCAAAAATACTTATCAGCCTGTCACACAGTCTAAACTTTCATCAGCACAGAATAATTTACTCTGATAATGCCACCAAATAGCCACGATATTTGGAATGAATAAAGTCTTGCTATCTGGCAGTACTCAGGTACTGAGAGATTCCTCATATAATTTTTCCAGATACTGCCAACAAAGCATTTATGTGTACAGCATGCCTTAGCTACTGGCATGATAATTAATATTGCTGTACATGATGGGCTCTGGATCCCTAGCCTTGTCCTAATGGAATGGATGAGTATTCAGATGCACAATTTTTCCCTCAAAGAGAAAGAGTGACTTAGGCTTGGAATACTGTTGAAGCAGAGCCGAGTCAGGCCAGGGGCTGGGAGAGATCTGAGCAGTCAGAGTACAACATACAGGATGTGGGCACCTAAGAGGTGGGAGTGGGGTTGAGACTGATTTGATGTAAGGATGGTTCTACAGACAAACAGCTCCTCTGGCCAAACGTCCCTCAGGCTGGCTTTGCTGCTGGTGAAATTTTTGGCAAAGCATCCCATTGGCCAGAGAGGTCATAAGCTCGTAGTCTGTGAGCTGAAGTCAGCCCACAGATGAGTCTTTTGGCCCCAAGGAGTAAGAAGGGAATTGAAGAGGAACGCCCTCAAGCAGGCCTCCCACCCTCCCACCTACCCTGCACAGACCATTGGCAAATTCCTCCCTTTCACCTCTTGGGTTTCCTGCCTGGCCCCTGAGATCTTTTGAGTTTGTGACATTGGTTTTGGATTTCAGAGTCAGTGTCTCTATCCCAAGTGTTGGTTGTATTTGTAACCTATTCCAAAATCTGTTCATGTCCTTTGCCTGCTTTTTCAGGATCTCATTTATATATCCTCTGCTCAATTAATGTGATGGTACTGTGAAAACCATGGTGGAAATGTTACTGTGAGTCTTTGCAGGGCCTCAAGACTGCTGAATATCATAAGCACACATTCTGAAGCTGCAATAATTAAGGCCTTCTTTCACAAGCATTAGTAACACAGTGTGTGTATTGGGCATCATGGTTGTCAGGATGGCTTAAGGGAAGTGGACTTTTCTAGAAGCCTCTCACTTTTCTGACATTCTGCTGACAGAAGGTTGCATTATAAATGTAACATTTTCACAGTGTTGGAAGCATCTGTCTCCCCACTGTCTTTGAGGCAATAGGGCCTGAAGATTACACTTAAAGATGTTCACTGTTGTTCCCTTTGTACTGCTACTTTATTGAGAATATGTAGAAAACATAATCAGGGGATAATTGCAAATCTAGAGAATACGGTAACAATAAAAGAATAACAGAAACACTTTCTACCGTGTATCGGGCTCCCACTGTTCATAAGTCACGATGGCACCGGATTCCATTCCTCTATCTCATAATGCTATGTGGTATTATTACTCTTTTTTTTAATTTTTTTTAACGTTTTTATTTTTGAGACAGAGAGAGGGAGAGCATGAATGGGGGAGGGTCAGAGAGAGGGAGACACAGAATCGGAAACAGGCTCCAGGCTCCGAGCTGTCAACACAGAGCCCGACACGGGGCTCGAACTCACAGACCGCGAGATCATGCCCTGAGCCGAAGTCGGCCACTTAACCGACTGAGCCACCCAGGTGCCCCTTATTACTCTTATTTTATAGATAATGACATGGAGGCTCCTGGAGCTTGTCACACAGAAAGTATCTTGTTTGATTTTAAAGACAGTACTCTTTCCACCATGTGGTCTGCATCTCTTCTCATCTGTGGACTTTTGGAAAGGTCTGGTTAGGACTGGAGATGATTGGCAACTGTCCCCCTGGACTCCTAGCAAGAGGAGAATCATTCGTGCAGGGAAAGCCAAGGGCTTTCTCTTGGATGGTAGGTTTTCTCGGTGCCAGGGAGCTCTGAAGTTCATGGCCTGGGTCTCGTGATAAAATTTCCACTCTAATGCTCCCATGGTCTTTTCTCAATTGTGGCAACCACAGAAGGTTGCTCGACTCTTTGGAAAGTTCTATGTTGTTGTATTAGTTTCCTATGGCTGCAACAAATTTCTGTAAACATAATGGCTTGGAACAACACATTTATCATCATATAATTCTGGAGATCAGAAGTCCAAAATCTTATTGGGCTAAAGTCAAGGTGTCCACAGGGCTGGTTTCTTCTGGAGGCTCTTGGGGAGAAATTTGTTCCTGCCTTTTCCAGCTTCTGGGGGCCACCTGCATTCCTTAGCTGATGGCTCGTTTCTAGCAATGGCATCCTTGTGACTTGTCATCACACCTCCTTGTCTCTCTCTCAGACCTTCCTGTCTCCCTCTTGTGAGAACTGTTGTGATTACATTGTGCCCACTTGGAAAATTCAGGACAATTTTCTATCTCGAGGTACTCCATCAATCACATGCCTCTTGCCTCGCATTCATAAGATTAAGATATCGACATCTTTGGGGGGCCGTTATTCAACCCACAACAGCCACTGACCATGATGATTTTTCCATTGGTAACGATACCCACTTTGAACAGCTCAGGACTGTCCCAGCATCTCCTGCGACAAAGCATTCTGAGTTCCCCTCTTATATAGCTCTTCAAGGCAAGAGTATGACTGGCTAGGCCAATTTGTGCTCCTTGCTTGCCATCAAACAGGGCTTGAAATTTGGTGGACGCCAAGCTGGATGCAGCCTCCAGCTGCATATTTTGAATAGTCTTCAGTGCGTTTTTTTCTTGAGTCGGGAATTTTATACCAAAAATTTGCATTTCAAGTATTTCTATAAAAATTGGGAGACCTAGCATCACAGTGCCACTTTTCCAAATGGCTGCATAATTGCTTCTGCCTTCAAACAGAATATGTGCTCTCTCAGTCACCTTCATCTCTGCCACTGTCTGATGACGAATTACACCTGGCTTACTTCACTCATTTATTTTAACTGCTTGGACTCTGTAGTTTAAGTGTCTGAGTTTATAATCATGATTCTAAAAACACAGCATAAGTATGCATATTAGAGAGCATTTGCTCAGATAATTTGGACAGGGACAGTAACTTTCTCTATATATATAGAAAAGTCTGTGTTAATCCCTAAGTATCCAGGAAAAGCACTCTGGATGCTGTGTCCCAGGGGGTGCTGGGGCACTCCTTCCTTCACTGGAGGTAAAATTTTCTACCTGTCATTGGGATAGTAAGCATCTTTTCCCTCTTTCTGGGACTGTTTCATAAGTACATCAGTTCCTTAAAATTTAGAATTTACTTTATTCCAAATAAAGACTTTCATCATCTTTATGACCACAGTCTCAGAGTGGTTAGCACACAGCAGGTGTTGAATGGATGAATAATAAATATTTGTTGAATGAATAAATAAATGATGATAATGACAATGATATTGATGATAGCTAACATTTATGAGAACTTAGTTATAAATGGATGTTACATCTTTGAATGAGATAGCAAATGCAAACCTGATACAGACAAGTTCACGTGAGTGCCTGTCCTCCCACAGGCCCTGGAAAGGCAACCTTATTAATCATGTGACCCCACAGCTGATGGGCACACAGAAAGATTCCTAAGTGAATGACACTCTACCCTTAGCTAAACAGGAGCCTATGACATGGCCTGTTGCAAAGAGCACTCACAAGAAACAAGCCTGAAACTTTAGAGGTTTTTTCCTTTTGAGAACTGAGATGAAGAGAAATGGTTTGTCTAAAGTTGGTAGTGGATGCTTGAGCAAATGGGTCATGCCATAGATTAGGGACTGGCTTCCAGTCTGCCACATGCAAGATGATTATGCAGAAATGATGGAGCTATTGAGAGAGAGAGAGACGATCTCAGTTCCTGATTTTCCAGTGTTCGGTTATGATTTACATGAGGCTTGACTATTTTGGCATGGCTATGAAATTGTCTTTTGTATCCTTACAGCTTTTCTTCTCTGTCTTTAACTCAGAAAGGATATCTGCTCCTTATCATTAAAACACTTGTCTGGAATGTTGCTTCACCTAGGTTCTTAGCATGACAGTGGAATTTAATGAAGATCGGACTGTGGAATAGCAGTGTGGCCAAAGTGAAAATCAAAGGAAACCAAGAGTTCTGATGGCTTTGGGCACTACAAACTCCTAGAAGGTCATTCTGAACAGAACTGGGACTCAGTGATGTTAAGCACTGAATGTTTTCCAACATGTGAAAGTTCCCGAGTCCTTCGATTCTGAAAGGAAAATAATAATAATAATAAAAATACCTGGGAAATATTTCACCCTGTTATGAAGGGAGAAGAAATGATAGCCATTGGCTCATTAGAATTACTGGACTGAAAATTTTGTCAATTAAACCAAAAAAAAAAACTATGAAAATTTAATTGGGCATTTTAGGAATCAGCTTGCTAAATTTGAAGAGATTGCATTCTTAGTTTTAGAATATGCTTCCTGGAATAGCTACCTTCCAAGTGCACATAATCTTTATAAAATAGCCTCAGCATTAATTTTTCATGAATTGAAAAGTGTGCTAGAGGATTAAAGTAGAATAATAGATGTAACATTACATAAAAGTAGGACACTCATAAATCATTTATGACTTCCGTGCTCATCAGGACTTGGCTTTTTGAATCTTAATTGAAAACTAATGTGGCTATATTCTTGAAAAAAGTAAATTGGTTATTCTGATAGCAGACAACTTTCATTAGGGAGTTAATTAATTTGGGGAGGCTGAGAGTCTTCTGTATCAAACATACTTACACAGTCATGTCCAGTCATGGAACTTTATTTAATTACAGTCATCTTCTGGTCAGTGCACATTGTTTATCTTTTATTTTCACTTTGATCAATGCCAGTTAGATACTGTGTAAGTTATTATGGGCTATAATTTTATATAAAGGTATAGAGTAGGGTTAGACCCCAAGTAGGAAACAGAGCAGCTGGTTGCTAAGAAGACCTATTCTACAGAAACTTTGACACTACACCGATCCTCATGCCTTTCTACTTCCATCTTCCTTTTATGTTTACTTCCTCATCAATTGCTATGATAAACTTAGACATTTTTTGGATGCCAAATGAGATGCTATTCAAAAGTAATTGACCCTTGGGGTACCCAGCTGGCTCAGCCGGTAGAGCATATGACTCTTGATCTCAGGGTTGGGAGCTCAAGCCCCATGTTGGGTATAGAGCTCTACTCAAAAAAAATTAAATTAAATTAAATTTGATTTATCAAATTTAATATCAATATTTAATATCAAATTATTAAATTTATTTGATTTACTTGATCCCTTTTTTGATAAATTAAGCAATGGATGCAATAGCTGATATACTTTTTCTGTTCTGAAATTATTTATATAATTTATTTTTACCCTTTGAATTTTTCTAACCATCTTAATTCCCCTCTTTAGTACAAATAATTAGGTCTGCTAATTATTGAAGATTTGAAAGCACTAATTATGATACCTACAAGTCTGTAAAAAAAAAAGCATCATTATCTTCATTGCATAGATGAGGAAACTGAAGCTCATCTATGTCACAATAGGTAACTTATCTAGGGCTGGAGGATTTTACCAAGCTCTTGTAACTTTTTACACTGCTTCAGTTTTCCCTGGGGACTGAGGACAATTGCCCTACTTTCTCCCCCACTAATTATAAACTTTGTCTTGCCGACTGTGGATTGGTATGGGAAAGTAAGGTTTGGTCGTGAGCAATACTGATATATTTGCCTTATGTCCTCACCCTCTGGCCAGATGTCCCTTTGTTTAAAATTCCTCCTTAAAAGAGTATAACAGTCTGAAGATCACTCCATTCTGAATGCAAGTTTACAGCCTGGTTTTGAAATCCAAATTTTATTCCTTAAGAACTATATTAGAAAGGCAGTAACCAATTAAGGCCACCTGTTTATGTCCACAGTGCTGTTTGGGAAAATCCTCATATTAAGAAAGAGATTGATGCCCCTTCAACAAGGGAGATGACCTTAACTTGGGATAGGAAGAATGGATACATCTGCTTACCCAACCCCAGGACCGAACAAAAGTCTCTGTGTGACCTGAATGGGTTCAATGTAACCCTGAACACAGTTCTGACTGGGATCAATCCCAGTCATTCCACAAGGCTTTGGGAAATTTGCATGGATGCCATTGGAATTCAATCTCCATTAAGGATATTTGGAACAGAAAAGCCCAGCCTTTGTATGGTTTTGTAGATTTCACAATCTGACTGATAACCTCTATAAAAATTTATTGTTTGCCATTTGCCAGGCATCATCTCAAGCTCACCGTTATAGCCATCATAGAAAAATATTTGGGAATTTGAAAATTAAATTCTTATCAATTCTAGGAATGGGAAAGACCACATACAAAACTGATTTTATGGAAACCTACAACAAGAAAATGGTTTAACCATAACACTAACAAATGTCCTCAGAGACTGAGCTCTGAGATTTCTCTTTGTCTTTCTTCCTAGCTGGCATTTCATTCCTGATCACTGCTACTTTGCATTAGTCTTTCCCTATTCTAAATACTACTGCACAGGAGCCCTTCATTTATTCAACAAATCTTTATTGAGTATTTTTTATGTGTCAAGCACTGCTTTCAATTCTGGGGATCCAAAATAAAAAGCTTTCTCTTACTCTAGCGGAGGAAGACCATACATGCATAGTATTTCAAGCACTGATAAGTTCTAGGAAAAAAAAAAACAGCAAAGCAAATAGAGGGTTATACTGAGACCTGGTTTACATACATTTGCCAGGAAAGAGGCTTCAGTTTTCCACACTGTCTAGTACCCACACTGCACATAGTAGTAACTCAATAAATATTCAGTACATTAAATATACTGTAAGTGCTTGTTGACCACATGGTTTGTGTCTCATGTGCCTTAACTTCCATGACTAGAGTATATTATATATTTCCTATAAAAAAATACAGGTTCTAACATTTATTTTTAAATTCCCATGAAACACTACTTAGAACTAAGCTTAGAAGAAGAACAAGGTTGCTGGTTGGTAAACCCAAATCTGATCATGGGGTTCTCATAGGTAACTGTGAACATACATAAACAAGGTAGCTACATACACACAGTAAATGTGGGTCACGGAGTATGCAATAAGAGTATTTCACATTAATGTAATTAAATATCCACACATGAAAGTAGGTTTTCTAAGCACATACATAGTTTCAGAAATGCATATCAACCTCTTGATTCATCCTCAATTGATAGGAACTCTGAACTCTTTAGGATTTAGTTGTACTAACTTGGTATGTATCAAATAATTACAGTTACATAGGATCCCATTTAATAGAATGTTTCTTAAAGGAGTCTATTCATATGTATTTCTCATTAAGTTAAAGAACTGAAAAAGTGTTTTGCATAGAAAATATTGACTTATGTTCCATGTCCTAAGGTTAACTCTATTCGTTCTGGTTTGCATTTTCTAAAAGTGGTATTTGCCTTGCTGCCACCATGTAGAATTCAGAGGAAATGCATTCACAACACTGGAAAGTTTCATTGTGTCCTTTTTCCAGAAAGGATCCCAGTGTCCACTGTCTTTTTCCGGAAGCTATTTCAGTGTGGATTTTATGATGGGACTATCTATGAAAACCTTATGAAAGATAGGAGTTTGAATATAAACCATGAAGTTAAAAAAAAGTCAATGACTTGGATTTAGCAAGTAATAAAAGGTTTTCAGGATGAAGAAGGAAAAAAAGAGAGAATATTATAATAACAAGAAAGAAAAAAGAAAATAAATTGAGTTGAGATTAAGCAGAATGTTTCTTGAGCACTTGTTTTATTGTTACCCCTGTAACAGGTAGTTGCGGAATGGTAAAAACAGAGTAATTCTGCTATTAAGATGATAAATCATCAATGGAGCGCTTGGGTGACTCGGTTGGTTAAGCATCCAACTTCGGCTCAGGTCATGATCTCATGGTTCGTGGGTTCGAGCCCCACATCAGGCTCTGCTGACAGCTCAGAGTCTGGAGCCTGCTTCCAGTTCTGTGTCTCTATTTCTCTCTTTCCTCCCCTGCTCACACTCTGTCTCTCTCTCTCTCTCTCTCTCTCTGTCAAAAATAAATAAATGTTAAAAAAATTTTTAAATCATCTAGGAGAAAAGACTTGCATATAAGTCTCTACTCACACAATGCCAGGGTCTTGGCATAATGAGTTTCAGCCTTACTTTCAGCTGATAAACTTGTTTCCTATTTCCCAGAAAAAAGTAGGACTCATTACAAAGGAACTCATTCTTCTTCCTGGCCGGCTCCTCATATATATAAACGTCTCTGGGTCTGTATATTTCCCTTCCTTTTTTCCCAAGTCTGACAGAAAACAGGTAAATCCTGTGGCCTGGAACTCATGCCCTCCCACTTTTCAGGAACTGCTCCATCTATCACCACCATTCCCCAGAAGCTTCAACCTTCACTAATAGTTTCCCCTCAGCACATGAATGTATGTTCACATCATAAAATGATATAGAACAATGGTAACATTAACAAAAAAAAAAGCTTCTCCTTTGACCCTATGCCAGTTGATGTCAACCCTGGGCATATATTAAATCCCCCGGGATCTCTGGGGAAAAAAAATACTGACGCCTGGGGTCCAAATGGGGTCAAAGGAATCAAAATCCTTGAGTGGTGCTGCCCATGTATTACTAACATTTAAAACTACTCTGTTGATTTTAATGCATAGCCAGTTGAAGAACATTGGCCTGCATGATCCTGTGGCTCATTCTTCTCTCCTTTTAACATCCAGTCTTCTACAATTATTTATGAACTTCAAAGAATTCACAAATATACCAAGAAGGAAGCACTAGCTATGGGCCTCACACTACAGTGCAACCAGGCTGATGGGGAACCAGAGAGCAGATTGCCTATAAACAGCCTCACACTGGCTGGCTCTAGTGCCCCTGCTGTGCTCAGTCCTTGGCTGGAGTGGCGAGGAGAGAGTATGACCTCAGCATGAAATGGTGGTGGTGCTGGGTCCTAATGATACAGTAGCTAGAGACCAACAGCAACAGGTTTTCTCTGAAAGGGAGAGCTGAGAACACACCCCTTTTGCTGCCACATCCCTAAATAAATGTCCCTGACATCTGGCTCTTACTGGTTCCTCTTCTGTGCCCCCAGGCTGAATTTTATCTTGCAGCCCGTTGTCAAGAAATAGTATAATTGAGGCATGTTCTTGCTTTCTGGGTTTTGCATAGACTTCTACCATCTTCCCAAGATAAAGCTTATCCCCTTAATTAGGCATTTATATATTCCCAAACTCTTATCACACATGCATAGACAGTTTCACAAGTGGCCAATCTTATGTATTGTGTATAGATTCCAAAAATGTAACCAACTTATTTTTGGAACACTTTATTGTTCTCCCACCACCGCCAGCATCCACCTCCAAAATATGTTAACTTAATAAATTTTATGCTTCCTGGCTTATTTTATACAAGCTAAAATAATTACTAAATACTATATGCTGTATTTTATAGTCTCAAAGTCTAGTGTCTTGAAAGAGTGTCTTTCTCAGTTTCCATCAATCCGTGCAGTATGGATCCACCTTCACCAATGGAACAGTCTTATAAAGTTTCCAATCACCTAATTGACCAGTTCAATAATTGCTGACTCCTGTGTGACTAGAGATTTTGATACTGTTGACCCTTCCCTTCTTTATGACATGCTCCTGGTTTTTCTGCTACTTCTTTGTTTGCTCTTTCACAGCCTTCCAACCACACTTTAAATGCCTGTGTTCCCCAGGGGTCTATCCCCAGTCTAGTCAATATTATTTTCACTCAAGATATCGAATACCTATTTGCTAATAACTCTCCAAATCTGTGTCTCCACAGAATAGACTCTTCTCTAGAGCTCCAGAATCAACAGGTATTTGGTCATTTGACCTCCTCATAAATACCTCCCTTCAGATGTTACACAGGTAACTCACATTTAAATAATTTTAAATTCAGATCCCACGTATTTCCCCCTTCTTCCCTCCTGTTGTTCCTTGTATTGGTAAATATATCTATCCAGTTGCCTAAAACAACTATACAGTGACACTAGATTCTCTCTTTTCTCTATTTCTCACCTCACTTACTGAGTCAAATCAAACACCAACCCTAAATAATTCGAATCTATGTACTCTTTGCCATCCCAACTGTAATTGTAATAATTAGGGATTTATAATTTCCTGCCTTATTTAGACCAACAGCTTCCAAACTGGCATTCCAGATTCCAGTTTGTGATCTCTGTTACCTCTGAAGATAGCATTTCAGGTGTGATCTCTGTTATCTCTGGAGTAATTATTCTCACAGGCAAATCTGTTCAGGTTGTCAGAAGTCTTCAATAGTTTACCATCCAGGATCCCTTACCATACCACACGGAGTCTGCCACCATCTTGCCCCTGAAAACATGTCTAATTTCATCCCCTCTAGTCTCGCTTATGTTCTCTATACTCATTGTAACTGAACCACTTACGTGGGAGAATTCACTATGCTCATTGTTAACTGCCCTTGTGTGTATGCAGCTGTATCTGCCAACCTGGAAGATGCCTACTCATTCCTCACATCCCAGACAGAGTAGGTGCTCTCCTCAATGCTCCTGTTATTTCTTTCACAAAGCTTCACTGTAGCCATTACTATTGTATTATAATTATTGGCATCTCTGTCTCCCCCCCCCCCATGTGTGGCACTAATTAGATGCAGAGGTTGTGTCTTTAATCAATACATTCCCCAAACCTGGGCATTTAAGCGCCTGATAATATTTTTATTTGAATGAGTGCAGGAATGAGATTGGGTTCAAGGAATTGAATCTTAAAAATAAAAATACTTTTGAAAAGTTACTATGTCCTCTCCTGAGTTGTTTTAAAATAGTTGTTTGAAGAGATACAGGAGGAAAAAAAATAAAAAGTGCTGTGGTCTGTAGATGAAAATGTTCCTCTAGGTACTCAAGTGCACAGATTTCATTCTATTAAAGCAACTTTAGAAGATTATCTCCCACTACCTGTAATGGCTTCCATTGTGTCAAATATTCCCAGTGTAAGTAGGGCGTGAGGGAGTCTCAAAACATGTTATATGAAGGTTTTCATATGCAGTGCTTGTTGTTTAAATGGAATTTGTCCTGAAAGCCTTTAAAAAAAAAAACCTGTATCCATACAATACTTAACTGTTGCCAAAAGGTTGTCATGCCCTCTTTTCATCTGGCATTCAGAGTATCCCGAAGAGGTAGTCAGGACCAAAATGATCCATCTATTTATATACAACATAGGCTTTTAGACGTTATGTACCTTGCTCAAGGCTGACAGTCACTCAGTTACTGGAGCTGGAGCTGGAACGTAGTAGGACTTCTGGCTGCTACACTCATATTCCTTCTCACCATCCTCACTGCTAGTGGTTTCTGTCTGCAGGGCACATGGAATTGTGGACTGTTAGTGCTGTCCAGCTCAGTTTCCATTCCTGCATTGCTTCCCATGGCCCCGTGGTCACTGGTCACTGTCAAGACCATGGATGTTATAGGAGGTTCCCCATTTCACAAATGCTTTCTCTCAGCAGCTGTCCCAGATGCCCTAGTAGTGGCTGGAGCTGCCAGCTCTAATTAATGCATTATCAAACCCTTTTACTGGCCCCACATAATGATTATGGCTCTTGGGGTGTCTGAACTTCTGTCCTGCATTTGGTGATTTTGTGGTTCCATATTCCTGACAAAAAACAACCATTGCAACAATTTTTTAAAGGTTAAACTGAAATTCTTTAATTCTGCAAAGAGGGCTAGAATATGTTTTTGTACCATTTATGGAAGAATTTTCTTCACCTCCACTTCCCTACACTAGGCTAAATTCAGCAATAGATGTATTTTGTTTGGATTTCACAGTGCTTTAAACAGCACTTAGAATTTGGAAGATTTGAGACGGAGAATGCACTCTTCAGTATGCCCTGGGCCCCATCATAAGTCATTTCTTTTACATTTCTGGCCCCAGAAGAAATCTGAGTTTTCAATTCCTGCCCATATTAATATACCTCATTGGGTAAAAATAACAGCTAATATTTACCAAGCATCGTCTATGTACTAAGCACTGTTTTCTTTTTTTTTTTTTCAACATTTATTTATTTTTGGGACAGAGAGAGACAGAGCATGAACGGGGGAGGGGCAGAGAGAGAGGGAGACACAGAATTGGAAACAGGCTCCAGGCTCTGAGCCATCAGCCCAGAGCCTGATGCGGGGCTCGAACTCACGGACCGCGAGATCGTGACCTGGCTGAAGTCGGACGCTTAACCGACTGCGCCACCCAGGCGCCCCTAAGCACTGTTTTCAATGTTTCACAAATATTAAATCATTTACTCAACACAACAAACTCTTAACAGGTAGATAACTGTTAGTTGTAAATACTATCTCATCATCCCCATTTTACAAATGTGAAAAGAGAGTCACCCAGAATTCAATAACTTGCCCAGTCACACAGTTATGACTGGCAGAGCTGAAATTCAGACCAGACAGTCTGGATCCAGAGCAAAATTCTGGGGCATTGGTTCAGGTGCTTAGATGCCATGTCAGCTTTTGTGTGATTTATAAAAAGAAGACAGATCATTGGTCTATAGGCATCAGAAGAGGTCAAAGAGTAGTCCTTCTCAATGAAAAGTGATCTAGGGAACCTTTGAATAAATGAACTGAGGATGCCATGTTTGCATATGCAACATGGAGCGTGAGCCTCTTTGGACATTAAAGACTCTGAGAGCCTAATGAAAATGTATCTGTTTTTTTCGGTCAAAAGGATGAAAAGGGCACATGGCATAGAGTGGCCCATGACATCTTCTGAATATAGTGTGTCTCCTTGTGCCACTCTGATTCTGTATAAATGTAGATTACTAGTGTATATTGCCAGGAGCAGCTGGCTTTGCTCTGCATTTTCCTTCTTAGCAATTCCACTCCTCTTTGTAAGCCCTTGATGTTGTATTGAATGTGATACCCAGAAACACTTAGAGATCAGGTTGGGGAATTCAATGTGGTCATGGTAAGGAAAGAGAAGGGAAGGGTAAGTAATCCCTTCCCCCATATAAGGCTTCAAAATAAGTATGTCATTTATTACTCTCATTCTCATTTCATATATATATTTCTCATTTCATATATATATGTATATATTTCATTATATATATTTATATACATATATCTCCCATTTTCTGAAATAGAGAAAGTGAAGGGTAGAAACATTCCCAAACTTGGAATTTTATGCCCCTTATGTTTTCCACTTGTTGGTCTAGAGTAAATTCTTTCATAAACATATGTGACCAATATTCTTCATTTTTTTTGCTAGGGCATTGCTGGCTAATTTGGTCCTATAGCAAGTCTGGGACCCTAGAGATGTCCATACCAAGTTAGAAGCAGTGAAGCCAAGGATAGGCTACAGAGCCATCATGGCCTGGGGGGAGCACAGTAGGACCTCAGAGCCCCATGCAAGAAGAAAAAACATATTTGGGGATAAGGATAACATCACATATCAGATCAGAGACCAAGACTGAGCTAAAGTGAGTGAGAAGGCAGAAGCCATAGACAAATCCAGGAGGAGAGGAGATGTGGTCAGTCAAGGAACCAAGGCAGTGCCGCTGAATAGCCCAAAGTTTGTGTCTTGGGGTCAAATCTGGATTCCTATTTTCTTTCTGATTACTGGTGTGGCCTTATGCATATTTTTAACCAGAAGGTGCAATGACTAGGTACTGGATTCTCCAGTTGAATTGCTGAGATTTGAATCCTGTTTCTCCACTACCAACCATGTGACATGAGCAGATTATTTCATTGTTGGATGTTTCAGCTATGAGGCTGAAAATTATAGCAGAACCTTGTTCCTTAGGTGGATGTGAGGATCAAGGGAGCTAATATTTGAAAAACCCTTAGCACAGCGATTACAGATAGTAAGCACAAATAATTGCTACTATCATTATTAATAATCGTTTTTTGTGTTCCTGTTCCTCCTTCATAAAACAAGTCATTAACAGTCACCTCAGAGTTTTGTAGTAAGGAATAAATGAGATAAAATGTGGAGGCATCTGGCTCCTGAATAGTAGTCATAATTATTATCAGGTGTATAGAGTAGAAAATTGCTAAGGTAATATCCCATGAGGATAGAACTTCTTTTGAAAGCCCTAAGATCCTACCCATACATCCTAAAGTATGCACTCCAAGCCCAGCATGTGATGCAGTTCCTTTCCTACATCCCTTATCATGCTGAACGTAATATCAGAAAAGTAAAGAATATGAAGTAGAAGGAAATTTAAAGTCCTTACTGCAATCTGTGCTTTGTAAAAATAAGGGCACAGGAGCCCAGAAAGATAAGGTAATTTACACAGTGTCACACAGCTAGTTTATTACAAAGCTGGTTCCTGAATTCAGGGTCTTGGACTCCTGGTCTAATATCTATTGCACTACACCACACTAATGCTGCCTCTTCTAAATTCTCACACTGTATCTGGCACCTCCTCTGGAGCTGACTTAAATTCCATGAAGGGGCTTAGCCTAATTTCGGCACAGAATCAGCCTCTCCTTAGTAAGTATCCAATTTCTGTTTGATGAGTGCTGAGTTCTTCTGATAGTGATTAGAGTATAAGAAGAAATAATAGAAGGTTAATTATGTTTTACATATGCTTATGTTTTTTAAGGACAAGCAAATTTATCCTCAAACAGCCTAGTTTGAATTGATTCAAGAAAAATGATGAAAAAGGCATTCATTAAATATGTCTTAAAGGACCAGATGAAAGAATTATCTTATCCAAATCACTTACTTGCTCATAGTTATTGCCATTTTTCAAATATATATTTATGTAGATAGATCACTTGATTAAATTGTTCATAGAAAAATAATGCAAATGTCAAACACTGAAAACCTGAACAAGAAAACAAAGCCCCTTTCCTTTTGCTTGTTTCATCCACCAGATGTCCCTCTTCTCAAACTTGGGGATGTGTTACTACACAAATAAGTGTCATGTTTTGTTAATGAATGACACTGGTAGTTGAGTTTAATAAAATCCACAGGCAATCCCCACGACTTATTTTCGCAGCTACAAAATGACAAAACCTTAGCAGCTAAGTCTAAACATTCTTTCTGGACTGAGATTCCCTCTATGCCACCATTGCTAAGTGGCTATCTGGCTTATTCTTAAAAATCTGCTTCGGTAGGAAAGCTACTCCTATCCAGGGCAGCTGGTCTATCTCTGGTTAGCTTTGCCTATTGGGAATTTCTTTCTTACTTTCATCAGAAATTTCCCTCTTACATCCATCATCCACTGTTTGAATTTCTATCTTTGGAAATTATATAAACCATATCTAATACATTTGTTCCAATAATAGTCATCCAAATAATTCAATAGCTTCTAAGTACTGTCTATACATTCTCTTCTCCAGGCTAACTATGTTGTGTCCCCAGAGTTCATTGATGAGTTAGTTGTTTCAAATAAGTGATGTATTTTCATACAAATAGAAAATTATAAATGGTGACCAGGGTTGTGGACTAGATCACAAAATTTTATGTAACTTATAGCAAGATGAATTGGTCAGAAATTACCTTTATTAAGTACATGTTTGTGAAATACCTAGTTAAGAATTCCAGATAAAGATTATTTAATTTGTTAATTGTATTTGGTTCAATGGATATGACACAGAAATTTCCTAGAAAATTATTTTCCCAGATTTAAATCATAATTCTAAGCCTCTATCACTTTTTCTACCCCAGTGTTTTGATGTAGTTCTAAGTAATCTGAATTGTAGATGATTATTTTACATTATTCAAAATCTAACAGTAACCAAATAACATTCAAAGTACATTTCCATTCTTAAATTATCAGATAATCCTCTAATCTGATCATTACAATTTAATATCCATTAATCTGCATGAACACAGATGAGCGTATAAATATCCAGAGGGAATAGTACTGAGAGAAGGAAATTTGGTCACAGAACCGGGTAATTATTGCAAATGGAGATTACTCTGCTCCAGTACAGCTGTCTACACACTGAAACATTCTATTTTATTTTTAGTCATTTGATGGTTGGTTTAGGCTACTGAGTCAACATCTCAGCTCTGTGTTAATTTTAAAGGCATTCCTCATATTATATGTAATATGAATGCGTGGGCATTTCTTGTAACTCATTGTAATGACCCTTATGATACATTATTGTAGATAGTAAAGATTATGATCACGCCCATATGAAGTAGTTTTCTCTTCAGAATCTCAGCAAAAAGATGAAGAGAGTACTCTAAAATCAACTGAGTGCAAATTATTTTCACTGAAAATCATTATGTTTATGCAAATCAAGTAACACAAATTATATGTTACGACTATTTCTAAACTGTTCTTTACAAAAAATAGAATCCTTTTCAAAATGAAAATCCAGCCAAGTTTCCCAGTTCTGCTGAGTCTTTCTGGAATCTCTAGGTGTCCATCTGGTACTTAAAATCACAGAGTCTGAAATTCAAAAATTCTCTGTCTCTTAGCATTAGGATTGTGGGAGGATTAAACTTAAAGCCCATTATTGACAAATCCCATTAACTGACATTTCATCTTTTGATGAGACAGGAGCAAGGAATGATCCTTAAACTTGGTTAAAATGGAGAATGGGGGGTGGGGGGAGAGTGTGCTTTGCCGGATCATTCCAGAATTTAATCTCACTGAGCAAACTGAAAGAGGTAGAAACTATACAGTTCAGCTCCAAGACCTCATATTATAGGAAGTAGATTCATCAGCCATCTGAAATATCAGTGCCAATCAGACTGACCACAGTATCACCTATTTTGACCTTTAGAGAGGTCATATTGGACTAAATGTTTTGATTATGTTTGTGATTTGAACATACTTTAATGCACTGATAATAAATAATAATGAGCTAACCAGGTAGAGTGCTAGGCACATTACCTGTGTTGCTTTTAATCCTCACAACACTCCTCTGACGTAGGCATCATTGCTATCCTAATTTTGCAGCTGTGTAAACTGAGGCAGAGCAAAGTCTCATGCCAAAGTTTTTGCACTTAATTACAAAGTTCTCATGTCAAGTGCCTGGACACATCAATAAAAAGCCTCATACCAGGACTTACAATCAAAGTAGAAGGCAGGAGAGGAGACATAAAAATTACAGAGAAATCCTGTGATGGGGACAAGTAGAATCATGGGGAGATTGAGGAGATACAGATGCTTATATGAGTTTTTTTCTTCACAGCCAAATAACCATTTCTTAAGATTAAAAAAGTGAGCCTTAACTGGCTACCTTTGTCAAGTACCTGTGCTTGGGACTCCATACTATTTTTTTTTTTTTTACATTTTTTAATGTTTATTCATTTTTGACAGACAGAGACAGAGTGTGAGCAGGGGAAGAGCAGAGAAAGAAGGGGACACAAAATCCGAAGCAGGCTCTGGGCATCATCACAGAGCCCACTGCAGGGCTTGAACCCACAATCCATGAGATCATGACCTGAGCCAAAGTCTAACACCTAACTGACTGAGCCACCCAGGGCTCCATACTTTCTTGAGCCCTGTCTGCTGAAATATCAGTTCATCCCCAAGATGCTCACAAGCCACATTTTTACAGGCCTTTCTAAAAAACTTCCTATTAATTTCTCTTATAGGTAATTTCATAATCTAGCCTTTGAATGGGCCTAAAAACCTTTTTTTCTGGTTTTTAAACTTTTGGGGAAAAAATCTACTTTGTTCCTTTCTTTCTATTTCACCTAACCATAACAAGATGCCTCAAGCTAACTAATTTCTTTTCCACCTTGTTATTCAGATTCTTCACATGTTTGGATATTGCTAACCTGTGTTTTTTAGTTGTTTCTTGGTTGGGCTACGTGTACTCTATTTCACTATTCCTACGAATTTATTTTCCATTATTAGTCTATATAGTTCATCAATGATGGTGACTCCACAGAGCAAGATACAGGAATCAGATGAATTATCCCTTTGTTGTAATCTGTCCATTTGTTTTTTCTTAGCTTCCTTGGCTACATTTATGTGGTATGTGGCCCTTTATAGAATTACTGGGCACAAAGCACAGCCTGGATTTCTGGATTCTTGGGCATTTTAGCCAATGACGACCTAAGATTCATGATATGGTTGAAGTACTTCTTAAAGTGGATAAGAGACTTTTTAGGTTAATGAAAAAGTCTGTGTGGTATAAGTGTGTGTATATATGATAAAGATGATTAAATCATGAAGAGCACAGAAGTCTTCCTAAGGGATATAAAAATGCATTCTAAATGGCACTGCTCTAAGCCCATAGATGAATTCTTTCTAAATGTATCCTATTTTGATTCAGACTTGGCAGCCTCTTCTCTCAGATGATGTAAATACATATTAAGGTTCTGTCCAATGCAATTCCCTTCGATGGTTCAGTGTCAGTTTCTTCCCACCCCACCCCCTTTTTCTCTTTTTTGTTTTTGTAACCAACATAAGTGCTTCCAAATAACTTCTCTTGGTTTTACTTGTGAACTTTGTGTTTTGGGGAAAATATTCTGTGCACACCTATAAGCTTCTTTCTCCCTCCACTCTTGTATTCCTCCAACTTCAACCTGCCACTGAAGCCTTCCTAGAAGGAAACGAGCATCTGGCACCCTCCACAACCCGTTTTCATCATGCTCAGAGCTTCAGTGAGAGCTTGAACCAACTGCATTCATTTCAACACATGGTATATGCCTCACTTTTACCCCTTTGGCTTTGCTTACCCAGCAGTCTTCCAGCACTCCCTCCAGCAGTCTTCCCTAACTTTTCCAGTGTTCTCTCTTCATTGTCTAAATCAGATCCAATCTCCTTTTCGAAGCTTGGTCTGATTCCAGCAGCCCACACAGGTCTCCCCTTTTATGTTCATTATACTTACAAAATGTACCTCAGACTTTTCTCTTCTGTGTGTTGATTCTTGTCCTTGTCCTTTTTGATGTTTCTGTGGTCTTACCGTCAACCAAATTCTAATTCTCTAAGAGCATGAAACATAATTTATACCTCTCTGCTATTTCCCTTAGCACACCTAGCACAGTGATAGGCATATATTGTATACATAATTTGTATCGATTTTTTAACTTTCTGTAAATATGTATCTACTTGTTACTCTTTCCACAGTATCCAGTTGAAAATCTAATAGAATTTTTAAAATGATTAATCTTAAAATCAAACTAGAACTACTCATCAGTCCAAATACAGTATAAACCTGCTTATATGATATAATCAAAACTGATAATTCGTTGACTAATTCACTTCATTTACAGTAGGGAATAATAGGAATGACATGACATGCCTTTTAGTCTTATGTTATCTAGCTTCAAATATATAATGTTTTCTATATGAATGTGCTGATTGGAGTGCCATGTTATCCTTCTTGTGAAAACCATGCTCAAATTTTATCATATTGTATTTCCACTTCTGTCTTCTTTATTTTATTTTTTGATGTTTATTTCTTTATTTTGAGAGAGAGAGAGAGCAGGGGAGGGACAGAGAGAGAGGGAGACAAAGAATCTCAATCGGGCTCCGCACTGCCAATGCAGAGCCCGATGTGGGGCTCAAACTCACAATCCTTGAGATCATGACCTGAACCTAAATCAAGAGTCAGATGATTAACTGACTGAGCCACCAAGGTGGCCCTCACTTCTGGTTTCTTTACAATGGGGTGAGAACCTAAAAGACACAATAAGTACAAAATCCTTCTAAACTTTTATGATTTTTCCTAGACTAGTACAATTGTGTAACCTAAACCTAATACAACAGGAATTCTTAGCAACAGATATATCTCAAATCTCTCTTTTTTAAAACATCTCTATAGCTCCTTATTGTTTACAAAGCACTTTCACAAACTTTTATTTGACCAATATTTTAAAGGTTTGAATTTAGTTTTCATAGAATTAACAACTATCTTGTTTTTGTACTCATAATAATCATTCTATACAAGAGTTCTTAAACTCTGTCAATGACGGTAATGAATATAATTGGCATAACCAGGTTTGGAAACATACCCACTGGGCTTTAGTAGGCTAACGATGAGTTGGTGCAGAATTACACAGACCTACTAGAAATTAATCCACCTGTCACCAGCATTCAGCAGGCCTTGACCCTTGCTCCATAGATTTCACAAAGCAATTGTGAAGATTAGCTATGAAGATATGTTTGAGAGCTTTATGATTATGTATTATTTAAATTGTCATTTTAGACATTCATGTTCACCTCCAGAGAGTTGCAGCACACAATAAATGCTCAGTAAATATTAGCCATTCATATATATCATGAGAAAATTAAATCATTTTAGATGTTTTAAGTCCATAAAGATTTTTGTAGACTGTAGACTGTTGGGCTTATAATCCACATTTTTAGAATAAGAAGGACCATAACCAAAGAGCATAAAGACACAGTTCAATCCAATGGTAAGTGTCCTTAGAAGAGGAAGACAGAGGTAGATTTGAGACAGACATCAGTGAAGCCACATAGAAAAGAAGGAGTTAGTGTGACCCCAGAGGCAAAGGTTGGAGTGATAAAATCACAAGTCAAGGAATGCCAACAGCCACCAGAAGCTGAAAGAAGGAGACATGATCCTTGTGTAGAGCTGTTAGAGAGAGTATGGACTTGTCAACACCATGATTTCAGATTTCCATGGTTCCAGAACTAATTTCTGTTGTTTTAAGCTACCAGTTTTGTGGCCACTTACTACAACAACCACAGAAAACTAATATACATGCCATAAATAAATCTGGTAGGTATCTGCCAGCTAATCCCTGTACTGGGAACAACCCAAGATTAACTAGGTTCGTAGGTCTTCAGTAGGCAAAGATTTCCAAAATAACAGTGTTTGAGCAATTCAATAATTTTATAGGTCTGATTGTACTCACCATGACCTATTGTTTTACTCATAGATAATTATGGGGAAAAGGTAAGATATATTCATATAAAAGAGCAAAAAAAAAAAAAAAGTACAACAGTTGGTTACAAATCCAGTATTTTTCATTTCCGTAGGAATTGCTTTCTTGGGCCTTTACGAGGAAACATAATGCTAAATTCCTTCAGGGAAGATTTTAACATTGCTATTTGGTCTTTAAGACCTCCTAAAACTAAATTTGAAGATATGAGATCTGAGTGTTGATAAAGGAATTGGTAATGCTAATGGAGCACCATGGGGATGTTAACAGAGAGACTTATTATCCACAAAGTATTAGTAAATTGTTTTATAAGTATTGTGTACCCATACATATACTCTCATTAAAACAATGTTAATTGGATTTTGAATTGAGAGTGAAGATTGATGCCATGGGCAATTAAATGAAAAAATAAAGGCTATTGTGTCTGGTATCAGAAATCTGTATTAAATTGGAGGGAAAGTTGCCTTTAATTTTATTCAGCTTAAATAAAACACTTGGAACATGTTGAATATTTAAAAATATTGTGTAAAATTAGAATTAGTGTACATTTTCAATCCTTATGTTATTTTCGGTAGGTTTTCTTATTTTCCCTACGACAAAGGTTTTATTATTTTCCCTAACCATAAGCATCATCTTATGCAATTATGTTATAAATGCAGCTATATCCTGTGAGCTCTGGTACTCAGAGTCAGGGAGTCCAGTTGTGAGACTCAAGTTCTAGAGATACTGTTCATTTTTTGGAAGATCACCCAAGTCAGGATTAAGAGAATCAGTCAAGGAGTGAGGGATATCCAGTTTGTGATGCAAATGGAGATATAAATAAGAAATGTGGAAAACTATGAAAAGCCTCTACAAGAGACTGAATTACCCACACCATATTAGTATATTTGAAATTAGATCTTCTCATGTAGCATATTGAGGCACTGTTATCTTACTCTGCTGCTGATTCACAAGAGGTTCAGGAAAAAGCTGGCTGCAGCTGTTTATGCATTGTGATATTTTGCTGGTACAGTGGCATCCAATTCTGATGACAGTTGAGCTGGAATTTTTACTGAACATCTCTTCTGTGGCAGAGGAAAGGCTAAATGCAGGAATTTCTCTAGGACCAACCAAAGGAGACTTCTTTACTGAGAGTGCAAAGGAACTTAGTTGCAGGGGTCTCTTATCTCTGAAGTAAACCCATTTAAGAAAACAAAGCTGTAAAAACTCGAGACAGAGAGAAAGATAGTGTGCCCAACATTGATCATAGTGTACTTGAAGGCACGGTGACTTAGGAGTATCTCTGGTGAACCTGACCCCTGTCCTGATGATTTTGGTAGAGATTACTCTGCAATTCCTTTAACCTTGATCTTCTGGTCTACAGAGAGAGGTGTTAGTTAATGTGCTCAAATGGAGACACACACAGGAGACCCAACTCCTGTTCCTCCCCATCTAAAAGGGTGAGGAATTTGCAGTGAGTGCTTCCTGGGGTTTTCAAAGATGATCCATGTTAACTCTCTCCCCTGTGCTTTTATCCCAATTGGTCAGAGTCACCTGAATCTCTATCCTGCATTAGAGAGAGAAAAGTTAAAGAAGCAACCTAATTATAGTAAGAGACTCAAAAAATTAATTTACTTAATTCAGAATGGTTGTGGTAGGCATATTAATAGTCCCCCAAGATGTCCATGTCCTAATTCCCGAAATCTGTGAATGTGTTACTTCACACGGCAAAAGGGAAATATGGTTGCAGATGGGATTAAGATGGCTAATGAGCTGACCCTGAGATGGGGGGATTATTCTGGGTTTCTGGCCCAGTGTAATCACAAGTGTCATTAAAGTAGAAGAGAGAGGCAAGAGAAAAAGTCAGAGTGATACAATGTAAGAAGGACTTAGTGTGCCATTGTTGGCTTTGAAGATGGAGGAAGGGAGCCACAAGACAAGGAACACAAGAGCCTCTAGAAGGTAGAAAAGGCAAAGAAATGGATTCCCCTCCAAAAAGGAATGTAGTCTGCCAGACACTTTGATTTTAGCCCAGTGAGACCCATGACAGACTTCTGCTCTACAGAACTGCAAGACAAGTTTGCATTATTTAAGGCAGTAAGTTTAAAGTAATTTGCTATGGCAACAGTAGAAAATTAATACAGTGAGCATTCAAGAACGAATATGAAATCAGAATCCAAGACCCATAGTTAATTACTTTATATTTCAAAATCCAAAGATATGGTCACATTTATGGGGTAGCAGTCAAGACAAGAAGAGGGCATTAATATTGCAGCATAACATAGACACTTTGGTTTTGAAATAACAGTGGCTTATTCCTGTTTCTAAGAAAGGAATTTTAAGCACAAGTGAGAGTACCAACCAGTGACCCAGTTCCACAGGTGGGGGAAAGCCAAACTCTATACCTGGTTCATCTGGTGTGAGCACAATTAGATGGTCACCAAGAAGGCGAGCCCAGAGCCATATCATAATCAGGTTCTTTATGTATGTCACAAGGTTGATAATCCAACAATAATTGCTTTTACTTACTAACTACGTGTATGGATATTCTTATCCTTAAAACAAAGGGGTTTGCAGACCATACAGATGGTATCTCATGGAATAGTTTATCCTCCTAACTTGGATTCCCCACACCGATATTGAAACTATTACACTGGATTATATTAATAGCTTTAAAATAGTCTGTATAACTTCACAGATGAAGCATATGTTTGAGTTGCATATTTCCGGGATTCTTTCCCTTAATCTTAAGTGATTTGAGTCATCTGACTCATGGTAATCATATTCAAAATATCAGTGATGTATTGGATGCCTTTCAGACACATATGTCCACATACACAGGCATGCACACACACAGAATAAAGAGAATAAGAAAGATTAATTGAATTTAGGATATTAGTGGCTTTATTTCCCTTTCCTGCAAAAATCTGACCTGACAGGCAGACCAGGTGGGCAAGATATTTCTGGTCCATGAGTTTATCAGAGGCCCATGCTGTGTCTTTCTTGTTTCTCCACCCTACCTTAGGGGAAAACTCTTGTCCATGTGGATTGGCATCACAACATCCACATTCTAGTCCATAGAGGAAGGAAAAAAAGTGGAGGCCATACACCCTTTTTTTGAGGATATGCAGAGAAGTGCACACATTTCCTCTACGGACATCCCATTAGCCCAACTGAGCTATCCAGCCATACCAAGCAGCAAGGGAGGCTGGGAAATATAATCTGTAGGTAGGTGGACACATGTTCGGTTTAAATTTGGAGGAGTCTATTAGTGTGAAGGGAAAAATGGAGAGACTGGATATTGAGGGAATAATTAACAATCTTTGTGTAGAAAGCTAGAATGATCCCTACCAGGGAAACCAGATTTATCAAGACCTTTGGCTACGTATCCCCACTTTACTGCTGCTGTAATTTGCCTGCTTTTGATCTGTTTCTGGCTGCCTGTTTGCAGTCTTTTTACTTCCTTCTGTATCTATGTTTTCCCATTGTGACTTCACTTTGCTACCTTTGCCTTTGCCACCAGTTTATAGTCTTTTTTTTCCCCCCCCACTCTGTTCCTGTGATATCTTTTTCGGTTTCTGGTTGTCTGTCCCTGCTCTATTCTGCATGTAAGTGGTCACCTTCCTAGCCAACCAAATAATCTGGAATCCCAAATAGCCCAGGTGCTTCTCTTCCACTCAAAAATTATCTCAAACAATGGCCTGTGACACACATCCTCTTTATGCTGACAACACCCAAGAGCTTTATCCTTTGCCAAAGTGCATTAAGAACGAATGACATCAGCAGGTTTTATGTTTTAGTGCTATTGACTTTAGAATAGATAAAGCTTATGCTAAATAGTTAGTAGTCCCACTTATACAAATTGGACTGCTTTTGAGATCAAATGTATGATAGTCAATATCCAACCTCATTCACAAAAACACGTCAGACCTAATGTAGGTTTAGCAGTGATGAGGATGAACTTCTAAGGATACCATCAGCAACAATTACTTCTTCTTGATACCTTTAAGATACTTTGTTGGCATTTTGAAATGTTTGTATTTTTGTTTTGTAAAGAGGTGCTGAAAAAATGAGGTCTGATGTTAGGATCAAAGTAAAGTAATGTTTCCATGTCAATAGCTTTCTCCGTAATAATCAGCAAAAGAGGTATATAAATTCAGCTTGTAGTGGGGATATCTCAATATTCCATCAAAATGAGGGATATTTCTTTTCTGTCAAGGTGGCCAATGGTCTCAGCAGCATAAAATATCAGAGCTAGAAGAACACTTAGAGATTACCCAGCATCCTTCATTCTACTGGCTGAAAGCCACATTCAATGAAGCAGAGGGAGGATTTTTAGTTGGGAAAGCCCAAACTAGAGTCAGCTATGGATGTGTAATGCAGAACACAGTATGTTAGCTTTCTAACTGACCTAGATTTATAGCTACATCTCTTCTTATCTCTTCTTACTTTTTTTGCTTGCTTGTTTTTTGTTTACTAACCAAGTTGCTTTAATTTGGAAAGTGTTCAAGGAAATAAATTAATGAAATAGTCTAGTCACTTGGCTAACCAGTTCATACAAATTCCACATATCAGATGAGCATAGACCAAGTCAGAGGAAACAAAAACATATGCGTATATACAAAAGGAGAAAGAATTTTAAAATTCTTTTATGCCTTTTATGCCATTCAGTTGAACACCAGAATGTTCTTCCAAGGTCATAAAAAAAGAATTCCAAATCTCTTTTATAAACCTAAAATAATATAGAACCGCTGACTTTTGTTCTAGCATTTATCAAACTTGCATTTGAGTCTTTAGAAGGTGACTTGGGCCTAATTCTTGAGAAGTCACTTTCTCTGAATGGAAGGGGCCTAAAAACAGTATGATTTCCCAAATGAGCAAAGAACAGCAGCAAGAAGCTGGTGTTCCCCTGATAGGCAGGAAGGGGTCGTTACATGGGAATAGCGTTAGCTTTTAGGGTCCTTTGCTGGGGCAAGTGGCTGTTAGCAGCTCCGGAGCCATCATAGTCCCTGCTCTACACGTAGAGACTCACAGTGGACAGAACTCCACTTTCTGGCTTTTCTACTCCACATCCCTCTTCCCAGGAGTAGTCAGCAAGATTCATGGGTTCTATCACCCACGGGTCGGTCACCAACTTCTTCAAGGCGGTACACTGCTCAGGGACAGGCTTGCCTTGACTACAAGTCAATTCTGGATTCACCAAGGCATCCAGGCAACGAACTGTAGACCAAAATGTGTGACTGCGAATTTAAATGTGAGCATCCACTGCCTCCAGTAGGAGATGGATGGTCAGGATGCCTCGTATGTAGGGTGGTGGGTACTGCCTCCTGGAATAACAATGTGACTCTCCTCCTTGAAAATGTTCTTTCTGAGAGAAATAATATGAAGGACTATGTGGGAGTAACTTCATTCTATTAGTCAAAAATTTTACATTGAAGACCTGCCATGTCCTGGGATGATTCTAACTGTGGAAGAAACAGCAGTTAATAAAAGAAAGGAAAGCGCTACCCTGGCTGACCTTACCTTCCCCGCACTTGAACTCTCCTTGTTGGAATAGCTTGAGTGGTTTCTCTGCTAGGGGCCAACACCAGACTAATTGGAAAAAATGAATTAATTTTGCATTTTGCACCAACCATGTGATTTTACCAACTCTAAAATTTGACCAAAGGAGATCTTCATGTGTTTAAATATTCAGTTATGTGTTCCAAGAAATTTGGGGATGTGAGTGGCAGATGGCTCAGAACATTGTCATTCAGTGGGGCTTTGCTACATAGGTATGTAAGCTTGTCACCGTGAATATGGAACAAAAGCCTGCAGCCATATAAAAAAATTAATTTTAAAAATAAATGTTTAAAATTTTAAAAGATCACACAAGTGCAAAATATTTATCTTTATTAGTAAGTTTCAAAACTGGTTCCTACATTCGAAAGGCCACTGAGGCACAATGGAATGACCAGAATCCCACATTAACAGCGAGGGTGTCTCTGGTGCCCACTGCCAGGTGATGTTTTGCAGTTCAGTAGAGCCCAAGCCCCATGAGGCTGGTATCTGTAGCAAAAAGCAAGGTTTCTGCTCCCCACAATGTGCCCATGCTGACTCAAAAGTCAATAACTGCCCAAATCTCTAGAAAGCCTGCTGATGGAATCAAAGCCAAAATCATTGCATGCCCTTTCCCAAGTGTGATAAAGTGCCTAGCTGTGGTTGGTTGCTTTTTGAGGAAGAAGTGTGTAGGAGGGAATGAGTAACCCCACAAAAGCTTCTTTATTGTATGCAACATATGCCACCTGGGACCTTTTCAGGGGCCGTTGTAGATGTCATGTTTAGTTCCACCAGGGGTCTTTCATTGGACTGCCGCATGCAAGGTGAGCGGGCTGCTCGTCAGCTATGATACCCAAACCATTGCAATCTGTACGCATGGGGAAGCATTTCTGTCTCCACCCACGGAGGCTTTTTTGTAGGATTCAAGTCTCCGAGTTGCACATGATGGAAGTGAGAGTACTGTGTCTTTGTTAACCCCACATGTCCTCAGCCTCTGTTTCCCACTACAAGCTTCTTCTCCGGCTCCTGTCCCCACACTGTTTCTTGCCTTACCATTCAGAACCTCCTGCATCACCTTTACACTGATGTGTCCCAGGAAATTTTCTCCAGCCGCCTGGATATCTCACATGCACATCGTACAAAACTAGTCAGATACAGAACTCATCGCCTTCACTCCCCCCCAACCCCCACCAGCCCATCCTACCTGCTTTTGCCCCTATATTTTCGACCTCAGTGAATCATTCACCATTCACTTTTCCAACCTAGAAATCTGAGTGACATCTTCTATGCTTCCTTCTCCCACATTATCACTTGGAACTCATCACCACATCCTGCTTATTCTCCTCCTATGAACTCTTAAGTCCCCCCGAACTCTGAATCCCCCTCAGTTTTAGCTGGTGCTCATGTTCCCCAGAACTGTTGTTGTAACCTCCTGGCTCCTGTTCCAACCCCAGTTTTCTCCCCCTTGACCCATTCTCTTAACCACCCAAATAGAAATGTGAATCTAAACCCAATCATGTCATATAATTGTTGATACTCTTTTTTTTTAAGTTTATTCATTTTTGAGAGATAGAGCATGAGCAGGGGAGGGTCAGAGAGAGAGAGAGGGAGACACAGAATCCAAAGCAGGCTCCAGGCTCTAAGCTGTCAGCACAGAGCCCCACGCAGAGCTTCAACCTATGAACCGTGAGATCATGACCTGAGCCAAAGTCGGACGCTTAACCAACTGAGCCACCTATGTGCCCTAATTGCTGATATTCTTAAATGGAATCTCATCACCCACAAGATAAAATCCAAGTGACCTTCCAGCCCCATTTCCCACTGTTCTCCACTGTGTACACCACCCTTTCATATTATATGACTTGAATTTCTCTGTATGTACATGTGGTCTCAAATTTTTCCTGCCTGGAGTGCCCTTTCTCTGTAATATTCTAAAACTTGAGATGACATTTAAAAATCAGAAGTTTTTACATTTTGAAAAAGCTGAATTTTGAACTTCCCTTGAAAACTAAGATCTGGTAGCAAAAAGCCTGCTTTCTCACACACCAGCAATCAGCCACAGCCATGGATAGCTGGATCCTGTAGTCAGAACCTCCCTATTGCACACCCCTCTCAAGTCCCGCTTGTTTTACTCACCTCCAATACTTGTCTGTTCACTCTTGGCACTTGAATTTGCAACCCCTGACCTACAGAGATTCAAATGTTTATGAAGTCATTTATCAGTGAATCATGGAGCTGCCAGCATATGGAACAATTAGAACATCATGGCTTAAATAAATAATGTTGCATTCGTGAGCAAGAAATTCTGCCCTGCCGTTCTATTCCAGGCTTTGGGAGTAACAACTTTGGTGGGATAAGGTTATATCTATTTAGGTCTCGGAGGAGACACTAAAGCTGGGAAGGAAAGATCTGGTTTCAGAGTGTGAACATTAAAACTAAATGTGTTGGCGAGCAAGAAGAAGCAGTCTCAGGTTTTAACATAATTAGGGTGCTACTGGGAGAACCCTGCAGCGTGAGTGTATGTGGTAAGAGCTATGTTGCAAGACTTCCTGACTGTAAGCAAGACTTTAAGAGATCTAGGAGGAGCAGTGAGGTATCAGAGACTATATATATGACATGAGATAGGAAATACTTTATTAGGAAATAGAAAGTTTCATGTGGCTACATGCAGGTGAGCCAAAAGGCAGGCCTGAAATGACAGCTCGCCATCTGTCCTCCAGGAGCCAGTTCCTCAGAACACCAGCCAAAAGGAAAATGGTAACACTTGCGTGGGCTGCTCTATTTTGTAGCGTTTGTAACAACAGAACATTTGACACAGAATGAAGCCAGAGCTTTGCACAGCTGATTGAAGGGATTGAAGCCCTCATTTCCTTGGCTTCTGTCTTCTCCATGTGTGGCTCAAAGAATCATCTTTCACTTTTCTCCACCTGGTTCCTTGTTTCCATAGAATGCCAAAATGATATTTGAAATAGCTTAATTGAGCCTTTACTTAGGCTATTGATTGATGATTATGATTATTAGGATATTAGACTGTTAGATCTAAAATAGTCAGGTAGTATCTTGTGGTGAATTGCCAAGGAAATGCTTTTAACCCCATTCCTACCCCCAAATTCATAAATTGAAGTGAATAATTAATTAATATATTCAACACATATTGTTTACAGTTTGACATAGTAGGGTTAAAAGTGTGGATTCCCTTTTTAAAATTTTTTTTCTTTTTAACGTTTATTTATTTTTGAGAAACAGAGAGAGGCAGAGCACGAGTAGGGGAGGGGCAGAGAGAGAGGGAGACACAAAATCGGAACCAGGCTCCAGGCTGTCAACACAGAGCCCAACGTGGGGCTTGAACCCATGAACCACGAGATCATGACCTGAGCCGGAGTCAGATGCTTAACTGACTGAGCCACTCAGGTGTCCTTCAAAGTGTGGACTTTCTTGATTCAAATCAGTACTCATCAGCTAAGGGAGCTAGAGCAAACTACTTAACCTCTCTGTGCTACGTTTTCCTTTTCAACAAAATGGGGGCTAATAACGGTGCCTTCTTTGGGTGGTGAGGATTTAAAGAGCTAATACAAATAAAGTGGCTAGCCTGTTGTCAGCTATTATCATCACTGCAGCTTTCACACATTGTGCCAGGTACTAAATATCCATTGATGAGAAAAATAGACAGGGTCCCCGCTTTCCTAGAGCTTAGACTCCTTTTACCCTAAAGTATTTCATAGCTACATAGGATTCCAGTCATTCCAGGCAGCTCATTTGGGTACACAAAGAAAACTCAGGGCCCCTGATGGTAACCTCCCCTTTTCACTCTGGCAAAAAGATTATATCCCTACACAAAGATATCCTCTGGCAGAAGCACAAAGTGTTGAGAGCCTGGTCAGGTGAGAGATCAGTGATTGTCTTTTAGATTCAGAGGTGCTGGTTCGACGATGATGCTGTTCATACCTGTTATAGATTTAAAGGATGACAAAAGCTGCTTGAGCATGTGTGGTAGACTGTACTAACGTTCAGGGAATTCATTTCCCTTCCCTGGGAGAGTATGGATGGCAGACTTGACCATGTGATTTGCTTTAGTCAATAAAATAGAGTGGAATGACATTTGTCACTTCTAGGCAGAGCCAGCATACCATCAACCATACTCTTCTCCCCACCTCTGGGATTATGGAAGCACATCAAGTTCAAGCCTCCCTCAGCCTGGGTTTCTGATATATTAAACAAGCAGAACGTCCTTTGTTCATGGAGTGCACAAGTGAGAATAATTATTTTTAAAGCCAAAAAATTAAAAGTGTGGGGTCCTTTGTTACTACAACATAATTTATCCTATTTTAACTGATACATCACCCCCAGGTATATCTGGTTGCTGTGATGTCCAGAAAACCCTACTGCATCAGTCTTTCACCCTCGGGACTTGATAGAGCCCAAGAGTGCACTCTTTTGTTTGTCTGATGTCTTTTGTGGCTCTTTGAGGCTTCCAGTCTTGCTGTTCCCTAGGAGAGAATGCAGGGCAGGAGAATGAGCACTAGGCCAGGAGCCAAATGCTGACATCATGATCTAGTTCCTCCACTATCTAACTTTGTGACCTTCAGCAAATCGGTTAATCAATCTGAGCCTTGATTTTATTTCCTAAAATAGGAGGAGTGATATCGTAATATCTGCTCAGTGTACCACAGGTTTGTTCTTAGAAAGCACTTTATAAAGTTTGATAGCAGCGTAGAAAACCATTTTTAATTCTTAAGAACTCATGGGCAGGTCTGACCACCTTGCACCTGCGAAACTGTCAGACAGCACTTGACAACTGACGGACAGACATGTCCCCAGAAGTCAAAGCTCCTTAAAAGGTTGATTTGTGAGTGAGGGGCCAGGGGCCTCAAACGATATGTCCTAACTCATAAAACACTTCTCAGTCCGAAAGTGCCATTCACAAAGAAGAGGCTTGATGACAATTTTTCTTGGTTTTCCAAAGGGCACATTTTCTTATGCCATATAATATTATAGTCATCTTTGAAATGGAAAAAATATTATACCCAACCATCAATCCCCACAAAATTCTGATTTAAAGAGTATAAAAATAGGATCACATGACTCTTGGTCCCAGGGTTGTGAGTTTGAGCCCCATATTGGGTATAGAGATTACTTAAAGAAATACAACTTTTAAATAAATAAATAAATAGTAAAGAGTACATGAATAAATGTGTTTATCTGCAAGTTGTTCTCACAGATGCTTCATCATCACCCACTGTGGTTTGTAATAGCTTGAGGGTTTCTCCCAGCAGGGATGATTAGAATGTCCTTCCCTATCATTCTTTCTCAAGTAAAGTCCTCAATCTTCCTTCTAGGAAATCTTACTTGGTAGTACAATCTGATCTAGATTCATTCATTTATTCATTCATTCTTTTATCAGATATTTATTGAGTGACTATTATGTGCCAGTCATTGTTCTAGACACTGAGATATGGAATAGACAAGTCCCTGCCTGATGGAGTTTATGCATCTGAGGGTGGCTAATGTTCTGTGCTTCCATAGCTCCTGACACATATCTCTGTCACAGTCATTATGTATGATATTTGTAGGTTTCTACTACAAGATCCTTAAAGACATGGAAAAAAAAAACATATCTCATTAGACTTTATATTCTCAGCCTGGTACCTATATTCTCTTGCCTGGTACCTGGAATACAGAAGGTTCTCAATAAATGTTTCTCTTAAGTGAGTACATATCAGGAATTAACAGAGCTGGCTTTATCCCCATAAATATGGAGCATTTAGTAATACTACACTATCAACAGCTATTAATTGATTCATTTTGTGAAAATTTATAACAGAACTAATGTTGCTGTAAATGCTGCTTTGCATTTGTTGACAAACTTAGAGGAGATCAGAGTTTGAATAAATGCAGAAAACCAGCTATGTTTATCTAGCTAATAAAAATGGGTATCATGCGCTTTGCACTAGTACATATATACAAGAAAGTTCTATGTACTAAAGAAATAATCCCCACGTGGTCATGGCTAAGCATGGGAATGTGGCCATGTAAACAACTTGTCTGCCTTAGTACAGCCTGTAGTTTATGAGCATTGTGCAGAGAGAAAAATGTGCAAAGGGAAAAGTCAAATGAACAGAGAGAAAAATGAAACTAAATGCATATAATTCCCCATTTGAAAGATATTTTCTTCCACTCCACCAATTCTCAAAAGAGGGCTATTTAGACCAAATCTTTGAATATGGCAGGAGTTTGCATAGCAAACTATATGTGGATTGAGAAACACATTAACTTGAAGATGACACTGTTAATTCAGAGATCGAGGGACTCAAAAGACAAGAAAGAAGAGAGGTACCCAAGAGGGCAGGGTCAGATCAGAGGGCAAAGAATATGGAGACAGGAGTTGGCTTGTTGTGTATGTGTGTGTGTGTGTGTGTGTGTGTGTGTGTGTGTGTGTTTTGAGAGAGAGAGACAGAGTGTGAGTGGGAGAGGGGCAGAGAGGGAGAGGGAGACACAGAATCCAAAGCAGGCTCCAGGCTCTGAGCTGTCAGCACAGAGCATGACACAGGGCTCAAACCTGAGAATTGGGAGATTGTGAGCTTAGCCAAAGTCAGACGCTTAACCAGTTGAGCCACCCAGGCACCCCAGAGTGGGCTCGTTAAAGGTATTTACATATTAGGCTGTCACCCCTTCCTCATTTCTAAGGCATGTTCTATATCTTACACTGTGACTAATTACCAAAGGAGAAGAGGCATACCTTTATATAGTCATGGATCATGGGAATATGTATTAGATACCTACTGTTTGTATCTCTGTTTATTATGTACCTGTTTTATACCAGATACAATCATAGGAGCTGGACAGACATGAACCCTGCCCTCCTGTGGCTTATGTTCTGGTGGGGGAAACAGATAATCAACAACTAAATATGTAACTAAGGTGATTATGGGTCATGAGATATACCGTGAATGTGATCTTAGAGGGCCATCCCCAAGAAGGTGTCTGGTTGTGGTGGGGCTAGTGCTAGCTTAGTCAGGGCTGCAAAGGAAGACGTCCTGAGAAGCTGATGTTTGAATCAAGGTCTAAACCCCGAGAAGAAGCTTATCAGGAAAACCTTCAAGTAGAAGAATATCCTAGGCAGGGGAAAGAGCAAGGGCAAAGGCCCCGAGTCAGAAATGAGCCGGGCCTGTTCACTGAGTAGAAAGTCAGACAATACGACTAGAAGATGCTGATGAAAGGGAAGAGGAGTTAGGCATCAGATCCTACAGGGCCTTGAGGGGTGTGGCAAGGATTTCATGTCTTCTTTTGAACCTGGTGCAAGTCACCGGAGACTCTTTGGCAGAGAAATGGCATGATCTGGAGTGCAGTTTTCATTAGCTGTAAGATAACAGAGTGATTTTGAGCGGCCACTCTTCAAGCCAGGCTGTCTGGGTTGGGATCCTATCCCAACCACCTAACTCTCTAGGTGAATTTAGACAGGTAACTTAAACCTTTCTATCCGGTTTCCTTGTCTATAACGTGGACCAATAATATTCCCCATCTGGTAGGGTTATTTTGAGGAGTAAATGTATTATAAAGCACTTAGAACAGTTCATGAAAACTTAATAAGTACTGCATGACATTCATGAGTATTAATTCTAGTGACTTGGCTGTCAAAGCAGTCTTTGAAAGTCAACTTCGGTCGAGATGGAACTGTGTTTTTTTATCTTTACTCTTAAACAGATGCCACCTTGTGGAAGCAAAGCCAAATATTTGTAGCCACGTCCCTGCTCTCTAGTACTAGGAGGATGACAAGGGAAACAGTAAGACTCAGCAGCTGCCATCACCGGTCACACTGTCACACTGTGGGTCCTCCCAGGCCAGGCAGCTGCTGAAGCCAGGGCTACCTGAGGTAATGATGATCCATTTGGGCACCAAGAATTGTCTATAAACCATGCTCAAACATCACTGAAATAGTAGTTTCCCATGTAAGTTAATGCTCTTTGGAGATAATCAAATATTATTTTTCTTAACATCCTTCATGGTAGCTTTTAGCCCTTGGAATTTCTCAACGGAGAGACTGAAGTTTATTGCCATGATCATCGCTTACATTTTTTTAACATCTAAATTGCTCAAAATTATGTATCCTTCAACTGAAGGAAAGTATTTGTTGAATGTCTATACCAAGCACTGTGCCAGGCCTTAGGGGCACAGAGTGGATAAAATTCAGCCCTTGTCTCAAGAGGCTCACGGCCAGATAATTGCAACTCAAGATGTGGTGCTAGGACTAAGCACAGGATGCTATGAGGACAGAGAAGAAGGGCATCTAACCCAGGGGCTGCTTCCCAGAGGGAGTTCTGTCTAATTTTGGAAGTTCCATCAATGCTAAGGGCTCTGTGAACACTTGCTGAGGGAGGAGGAGTTTGCTCCTTGCAGGCCGAGAAGAGCCCCATCCAATGCCTTCCCACTGAGTTTCCCTCACTGGTGTATTGCCCCCACTATTTGGCTCTCCACAGAGGCCCGCCCCCACCAACATGGCCACTTAGTTGAAGTAGAGCCCACAGGCTGAACGCCACAGCAGGAGAGAGTAGGAGCAGCCCTTTTCTGGCTCGTCCTGCCCTCCTCAGCAGTCTCTCAGCTTCTGCTGGCCTTGTCTTCTGGCCTGTGGCCTCCATGTAGTCTCAACTCTCTAGGGCAAGGACCTGGCCCCTAGACAGGCAGCCTCCACCTCCCGTAGCTGGACTCAGGCCTCATTCTCTCCGTGAAAATGCAGTCTTCACCATGGGAACTGTAAGGGAAGGAAGGGAATAAAGCTGCAAGGGAAGGGAAGAGTTAGAAGGGAAATGTAATAACTGTAAGTTGTAAATAATAATAATAATAATAATAATAATAATAATAACAAAATAAATATAGGGCACTGTGGGATATAGAGGGAGTAGTTGACAATTCTGCCACTGGGTTAGAAGTAGGTCTAGGGCACTTTCTGTGTGATACAATGGTCAGCTAGGCTGGAGGCTATGCTTTAACTTCTATTAATCTGAGAATTGACAGCAGTGTCCAGGTTTCCAGATGGTCAAGCTTCCGTCACTGTGGGTCAGTTTCTGAATGTTCTTCAGTAGCTTAGCACCCATTCCTTAGTTGCTATAATCGCATAGTGTTATATACAGCTACAGCAATACCCTTCTGCTCCATTCTTTTGGTAACTAAACCAAAAGACAAGTCTTAAACCTCGAGGTAACGCTATAGTGCCGGCCATGTTGTTTCAAAAAGAGAAAAGCCGACAGTGTGTGCGTACGTGTGTGTATGTGTATACCTGGCATTGCCAGGAGGAAAGGCAGAGGGAGGGAACGTTAGGAATACGGGAGGTAGGCCCAAAATGTTGTCTTTTAAAAATTGAGCTTTAGAGAAAAGGGATTATACCCAGGATTAAAAAAAAAAAATGCACACCTACAGCATTGTTCTAAAGAAGGATCAAGCCCCGTGACCTTAATTTTATTGGTGTTATGTTCTAATCAACCAAGGAATTAAGAGATAAGAGGACATTTCAACCAATTATGGTCACATGAGGTCAGTGCCTTTTTCCAAAGTGGCAGTTTTCTGAAGGCCCAAAGAGCGTGGGTAAGTGGCTTGTCTCAGAGTGTGTCAGCAGCTCTGCCTCCACGTTGATGGAGGGAGTCATTGAATTTCTTTCCTCTGCGCTCATTCAGATCATCCCTGGAAGGCAGGAGGAGCTATTTATATAAATGTGAACTGGTGGGGGGAAGAGGTGCCACAGCTTGCTGTCTGGTCGCACGCAGGATCCTGGCACCTCTTGCTTTATCCTCGGCTGCTTCCCCACCATGTGTCAGATACCAGAGACACAAAATTATGAATAACCGAACAATTGGCTCAGCCTCTACAGGGCATGACACATGTTTTTCATGAACATTAAAATTCATTTTTTTCAATTTGAGAGAAAATTAAACCTAGGTTCTGGCATTCATTTCCACTGGTCTTCCTCCTGGCAGCATGAATTATTTATTTCTATGATGCAGGAAAGCATATCTCTCTTGTTTGCATGTGTTGCAAACCCCATCCATTTTTAGGAAAACCTTTGCTGTCTTTACCACTCACTTGCATGGATTCCAGTTGGGAATTCAAATCTGTTCATGTTTCATTTCATTTTCTGTGTTCCCTATTCTCCAGGTTAGGTTAAAGTGTCACCTCTTCAATGTGACCTTTCCTTTGTATGTCCCGAAATGCCTAGCACCAGGCTTTCTATACAGTGGTGCTCAATAAATGCTTATTAGATAAGTGAGAGCTTCCTGGAATGTTAATATTGATTTCTCGATTAGTATTTGAAATTCTACACATTAACCACAGGAATCAGAGATGTCAACAAATATTTTCCTCACTTAATAAATATATATATTTCCCCCTTACTATTTTTCCCTTTACTGAGTAAGCTCCAGCCACACCAGCCTTCCTAGTAATTCTCAAGTGTGCCAAACTTGTTCCTATGTAAAGATCAAGGCACAAAAAGGAGTGGTCCCTTGGGGTGCCTGGGTGGCGCAGTTGGTTAAGCGTCCGACTTCAGCCAGGTCACGATCTCACGGTCCGTGAGTTCGAGCCCCGCGTCAGGCTCTGGGCTGATGGCTCGGAGCCTGGAGCCTGTTTCCGATTCTGTGTCTCCCTCTCTCTCTGCCCCTCTCCCGTTCATGCTCTGTCTCTCTCTGTCCCCAAAATAAATAAACGTTGAAAAAAAAATTAAAAAAAAAAAGGAGTGGTCCCTTTCAACATATTTTGCATTTATATGGCAATGTTCACAAATACTGAAATATATCTTGAAAGATGCAAATCTTTTTTTCTTGGAGGAGACAGTCCTGTATGGACAATAGTCTAGTATTCTTAATCAACCTTTTGGAACAGGCATTGGCTTTGGAGTGTTAAAGATAGAAATTTCCTGACACTGTGAAAGATAAGTAAGGCAGGTAAGGTAAGGTAGGAAGACTCTATTTGGGATAATAACGTAATAGACAGTGAGACTATTGCAAATAGGGAAGAGAAATCAGGCTTAACTCCAGATCCAGCCAAGATATCTAGGTATTTATGGCCAATGAACAGAGTAAGGGGTGGTGGTGGAAAATTGCTAAGAGGAGACATCAAACATAGAAGGATTTTTGGTAAACCTATTTAGCAGGATTCTTGGGAAAGGCAGGCCAAGGACTTCTACATCTAAGATAGGAGTTGAGAAAATTGATCAGATATTGAGGGTGATCAAATATCAGTGTTGGGAGGCGGACCTGCGTGGCTCAGTCCATTAATAATCTGACTCTTGATTTTGGCTCGGGTCATGATCTCATGGTTCATGAGTTCAAGATCCATGCTGTGCTCCATGCTGACAGTTCAGAACCTGCTTAGAATTCTCTCTCTCCCTCTGTCTCTCTCAAAATGAATAAACTTGAAAAAAAAAAACTCTTAAAAAAATATCAAGGGTGGGGATTCCCTCTCTGCCTTAGCAGGATTCTTACTAAGGCTGGACTCTGCAGACTGAAGAACAGTCCCAAGGATGAAGACTATAAACAAAAAGGCTTAGAGGAGCTTGTCAAAGTTCAGGCAAGGAGAGAGTGTTTGTCAGGAGAGACCTTCAGTCTTTCCATGGCCTATTGAGCATCACTGTGTACCGGAACAATAGAATGGAGGCATCTCATGGCTGTTTTTGAGCCGGCCACCTGCTATGGTTTAATTTGCAGATGTCTGGCTTTGTTGTTGATATATGCATAAACATATTCGTCTTGCCCCAACTCCTGGATGCAGCCAGTTTGCTTCTGTAGAAGCAATTCCATTTCTCTCATGTTATTTCAGCCATTTTTAATATTCTTCACTGCAAATATAAGTATTCCTTTTTATTCCTTTTTAAATTTTAAGCTTAAGGAAAACATTATTGCTTTTTGTTCACATTCCACAGAATGTGATTGTCATAGTTGGGGGGTCTGCGTGGGTGTAGATTAGACTGAATACAGAGAATATGTTTAAATAGATTCATGACATAGAAAGTGTACACATTTATATTATCGGACTATTTAATTCTAATACCACAACATTAGAATTAAATAGGTCTGACAATAAACAAAATATGAAGAGGCAGTGTGTAGTCTCTGCCATTCTCCCCTTTCTGAGCCTCTGTATTCCAGTGTTCCACCTAATTCTTCCATTCCATGCCCTTGGCTGACCTTCACCTTTCCGTTCAAACTGGCTTTTCTTTACAACTCTCTTCTGCATAACAGAAAGAAGAAAAGTCCTGAAGGTTCCCACTGGAGAATACTGACTTAACAGTCTACATTCTACAAGACACTTGCATTCTACAGTAGTAAATCTTAGGCAGTGTGAAATAAATTGAAGTGAAAATTTTGAGCAATTTGAGTTTTCCAGCAACCTTCAAATCATAGCTCATTGGCAACAGGTACTCTGATTCTGACTCTACTTGTGATCCTGATCATAAATACCTTTTCAGAAAGTACTTGCCAATGCCTATTTTTTTCCATTTATTCTTTTTTTTTAATATAATTTATTGTCAAGTTAGCTAACATACAGTATATATGATATGCTCTTGGCTTCAGGAGTAGATTCCCATGATTCCTCACATACATAAAATACCCAGTGCTCACCCCAACAAGTGCTTTCCTCAATGTCCATCACCCATTTTCCCCACCCCTCCACCCCCTTCCACCCTGTTTGTTCTCTGTATTTAAAAGTCTCTTATGGTTTGCCTCCCTCTTTGTTTGTAACTATATATTTTTTGCTTTCCCTTCCCCGAGGGGTCTTCTGTTAAGTTTCTCAAATTCCACATATGAGTGAAAACTTGTGATATCTGTCTTTCTCTGATTGACTTATTTGACTTAGCGTAATACCCTCCAGTTCCATCCACATTGTTGCAAATGGCAAGATTTCATTCTTTTTCATTGCCAAGTAGTTTTCCATTGTATATATATATACCACATCTTCTTTATCCATTCATCAGTTGATGGACATTTGGGCTCTTTCCATAATTTGGCTATTATTGATAGCACTGCTATAAACATTGGGGTACATGTGCCCCTATGAATCAGCACTCCTGTATCCTTTGGATAAATTCCTAGAAGTGCTCTTGGTAGGTTGTAGGGACCTCCACACTGTTTTCCAGAGTGGCTGCACCAGTTTGCATTCCCACCAACAATGCAAGAGAGTTCCCCTTTCTCCACATCCTTGCCAACATCTGTTATTGCCTAAGTTGTTAATTTTAGCCACTCACTGGTGTGAGGTGGTATCTCAATGTGGTTTTCATTTGTGTTTCCCTGATGATGAATGATGCTGAGCATCTTTTCATGTGTCTGTTAGCCATTTGAATGTCTTCTTTGAAAAAATGTCTATTCATGACTTCTGCTCATTTCTTCACTGGATTATTTGTTTTTGGGTGTTGAGTTTGGTAAGTTCTTTATAGATTTTGGATACTAACCCTTTATCTGATATGTCATTTGTAAATATCTTCTCCCATTCTGTTGGTTGCCTTTTCATTTTGTTGATTGGTTCCTTTGCTGTGCAGAAGCTTTTTATCCTGACTAGGTCCCATTAGTTCATTTCCTTTGCTTTTATTTCCCTGGCCTTTGAAGATGTGTCAAGTGAGAAGTGCTGTGGCCAAGGTCAGAGAGGTTGTTGCTTATTTTTCATCTATCATTTTGATGGTTTCCTGTCTCACATTCAGGTTTTTCGTCTACTTTGAGTTTATTTTTGTGGATGGTGTAAGAGGGTGGTCCAGTTTCATTCTTCTGCATATTACTGTCCAGTTTCCCCAGCACCATTTGCTAAAGACACTGTCTTTTTTCCATTGGATACCCTTCCCTGTTTTGTCAAAGATTAGTTGGCCATACATTTGTGTGTCCAATTCTGGGTTCTCTATTCTAGTCCATCGGTCTATGTGTCTGTTTTTGTGCACATACCATACTGTCTTGGTGATTACAGCTTTGTAGTACAGGCTAAAGTCTGGGATTGTGATGCCTCCAGCTTTGGTTTTCTTTTTCAACATTACTTTGGATTTATTCTTTTTCCTATTTTATTCTTTATTTTTTGTGGAAAAATGTTATTTCCTTGGGTCAGAGCCCATGCTCTTTCATTTGTGTAACCACTACAGAGGTATCTTGTTCAATATATGTTTGAAAAACTAAGTCAAATTACAACCTAAATAAAGACCCTTATCATCTCTGTTATTCAAAAGTATCAAAAAGATAAATAATCTAAAATTGTCCTTTGGTTTGCCAGGATTTATTTTGGAGTACAAATCCGTGAGATGTTATTATTATTGCTTTAATTTTCTGAAAATATCTTGAGTACAAAATCTTAAAATGTATTTAATATCTGTTACTATTGAGATGACTTGATATAGATGCTTGGTAAAATATTCCAATAAGGTAGAAAGAATCAGGCCTCAAGGGCAACGTGAAATCTAGGAATCAACTATAAATCACTGTAAGATATAAGATGAGAAACTAAAGTCTTACATTATATCAGCCTCATTCTGTATAACCCCCTTGCTGATTATCAGTTTCAATATTCTGTGACTATTCATTTTTAAATAATTTCAGACTTCCTGAAAAGTATGAGAACAGTATTTGCATATAGCCTTCACCTAGCTTTCTCAGTTAAATATTTTACATTGTCTTTATCATTCTCTCTGTCTCTCTCCTCCTTCCTGTCTCTCTCCCTTTCCCTGTTGCCAGATAGATAGATACATAAATACATATTTGTGTGTGTGTGGGTGGGTGTGTGTGTCCTTTATCACAAATTTACATTCTAGTTGGAGAAGAAAAGCAATAAAGACAAAATTTAATGTTTAAAAAGAGATAATTTCAGAGAGCTGTGAACAAACATATTGAGTGACATAGTAAGGTCACATACATATGTGTGTATGTATGTGTGCATGTGTCTGTCAAATATATCTCTTGTCTATTGATATGTCTCTTGAAATATACACGTCTCCTTTCTGAAAGGACATAGTACTGTATAAACAATAGCCTGGTATTCTTTGAGTCATCATTTTGAACTGGAACTTCCTCTGGAGTCACTGTCTTTTCTCAGCCTATTAAGCATCATTGTTTGTACCGAAACAATAGAATAAGTGATGTCTGATGCTTATTTCTTGAGAAGATAATTCATCAGGATTCAAGTTGTGGATGTCAGCTTTAAAATATATTAAAAGTTTTTTGAACCATTTGAGAATAAATTGCAGACATTCTGACTCTCTGCCCCTAAATAGTTCAGTGAATGGTCCCTAAGAACAAGAACATTCTCTTTCTCAATCATAGAACAATTATTAAAATCAGGAAAATACCGTTGATACAGTTACCTAATATACAGACCTCATGCACTGCCAAATGGCCCCTTTATAATGTCCTTTATAACAAGAGAGAGAGACAGAGAGAGAGAGAAAGAAAGAAAGAAAGAAAGAAAGAAAGAGAGAAAGAAAATTCTGAATACAGAAAAGTAAATACAAATAAAATTTCTTGTCTCCACTGGATCATTTTGTATACCCCTTGAGATCCTTGTACCATACTTTTCAGTACTTCAAGTCTGAAATATTTTCTATTTCGTTGCCTATTCCACATTATTATTTTATGATAATGGCTACTACTGTATCATATAGACCTGTATAGACCTGTGTAAAGGTCATGTTTCTTGGGGAATGCTCATTCATTTTCCAATCTATATACCACCTATATAAAGGTCATTTTTTTTCCTTGGGGTGTGTGCATTCATTTCATATTTGTTTGCAAATATTTGTGCACCATGTCATGGCTGTTACATTTTTACTGTCATAGAATTTTAGATAAGAAGCTTCAAGAAACATTTGTGCTAGAGATAAACAATGATGAATCAAACAGAAAACAGAAAACTATTTTTACCACAAGCAATACCATCCACCTTGTGTTCCTCAAGAATGATTTCACACATTAAGAAGATGTAGATAACTCAGGAAAGAGCATTTCTTTAAAATTAGCTGTAATTCCATGTTCAGTGCATGTGATAAGGAAATGAGGAAGAGACAGCTAAAATCTATATATGTGCCTATCAAAAAATTAGAAAATACTTTCAGCCACAACACTTGGAATGTAATTAGACTATTGGGTCTTGAGGGCAGGCCTAGTAATCTTCATTTTCATGTGTCTTAATGTGGGTTTGCAGATACAGGAACTCAAGTGTATGTTGAATGAATTTTAGTGGATTAATGAATAAATGAGATTTTATGCCATTTTCCCAGATTCAATACAAATAATTTTTGTCAGAAGTAACAACCTGAATTGCCTAGCACATAAGAACTACCGGAAGTTCTATTTCTTCTTTGAAGTCTCAATTTTAATAATGCTAAATCTGTCCCTTAATATATTTTTATAAGTTTGTACCTCTGACAAACTCCTTCTGTTAATGGCGAACTTGGTTATGGCAGTCTGACTTCTGACATTTTTAAACCATTTTGTACACGAAGTGCTATTATAATTTTGTTCACATTTCTTCTTACATTAGGTTCATCGAATATGTTGCCTGTGTGGTTATGATTTTCATTATGTTTGTACATTTTTCATTCATTATGTCTTTGAATATTTTTTCTGACTGCACTCCCCCCCAACACACACACCACCCTGACCTCAGGACCTCCAATTATACGTATAGTAGTCCATTTGAAGTTGTCCCACAGCTAACTGAAGCTTTGTTCATTACTTTTTTCAATTTTTTTTGTGTTTTTTTTATTAAAAAATTTTTTTAAATGTTTTTATTTATTTTTGAGACAGAGAGAGACAGAGCATGAGCAGGGGAGGGGCAGAGAGAGAGGGAGACACAGAATCCAAAGCAGGCTCCAGGCTCTGAGCTGTCAGCACAGAGCCTGATGCAGAGCTCAAACTCACAGACCATAAGATCATGACCTGAGCTGAAGTCAGACGCTTAACCAACTGAGCCACCCAGGTGCCCCTGTGTTTTTTTTTTTTTAACATTTATTCATTTTTGGGTGACACAGAGAAACACAGGGTGGGGGTCGGGGGAAGAGAGACACACAGAATTTAAAGCAGGCTTCAGACTTCAAGCTGTCAGAAGAGAGCCTAATGCAGGGCTCTAACCCACAAACTGCAAGATCATGACCTGAGCTGAAGTCAGATGCTTAACCGACTGAGCAACCCAGGTGCCCCTCTTTGTGTTTCCTTTTGGTTAGTTTCTGTTGCTGTCTTTAAACTCACTTCTTTTCTTCCTGGTCCAATCAGTTTTCAATCCCATCTAATGTATTTTTTATCCTAGGCACTGTCATTTTTGTCTCTAGTGGTGAGACCTGGGTCTTTTTTATATCTCCAATATCTCTCCTTAGAATGCTCATGCTTTCTTCTCTACTTTATTGAGCATATGGAATATGGTTATAATAACTCTTAATGACCTTAATGGTCTACTAATTTTATCATCTGTGTCACATCTGGGTCTGTTCTTTTTCTTAAATTTTACTCTGCCCTATGGATTGTATTTTCCTGTTTCTTTTCATGTCTGGCAGATTTTTTTTTAATATTATATCCAGACATTGGGAATTTTAATTTGTGAAGTGCTGAATATTTTTTAGCCTTTAAATATTTTGGGCTTTTTCAAGTTTTTTTTTTGTTGTTGTTGTTGTTGTTAAACTTCCAAGTAATTAAGTTACTTACAAATGATTTGGTTCTTTTAAGTCTTGCATTCAGTTTTTGTTGGTTCTTTCAAGACTTTATTAGGTAGGACCATAGCAGTGTTTACTCTAAGGCAAGGGTCATCAAACTATAGCCTGAGGACCAAATCCTGCCCACTGTCTGTTTCCGTGTGTCTGGAGAGCACCACTCAAGTACTGAAAGCCACAAAGACAAAGCCCAGAAATCCCCTCCACTCCTAGAGCCTGCCACCCTACCAGTCACCATGCCTCACTCCTGTTCAGACCTTGCATGGATTGCCATGTACAAGTTGGAGACCATACTGTTGGCAATTGCCAAGTATTAAGTGGAAGAATATTAGTCTAGGAGTCAGAAATTTAGCAAGTCAACTCCCCTCCAGCAAGCTGCCCATGTTACGATGGGTAAACTCTCCAGAAGAGAGAAAGTCATAGCCAGGATCTGGGTATCATTAGAGCATAAAACTGACCAAGGCACCTACTGTCTTAGTTCAGGCTGCTATAACAAAATACCATACATAGATAGAGTGGTTTAAACAACAAACATTTATTTCTCACAGTTTGGAGGCTGGAAAGCCCAAGAGTAAGGTGGCAGCCAATTCAGTTCCTCATTCCTGGTGAGAGCCCTCTTATAAACAGTTGTCTTCTTACAGTATCCTCACATAGAGAAGTAGAGCAAGATCTCTGGTGTCTTGTTATAAGGGCACTAATCCCATCACGGAGGATCCACCTTCATGACCTTATCTAAACCTAACTACTTTCTGAAGGTATCACATTGATACTTAGGGTTGGAACAAATGAATTTCGGGGAACACAAATATTCAGCCCATAACACTACCTCTTCTTCCCACACTCGAGCCAGACCTTTCCCTGCAGACCACTGCTCATACCAAAATGTCTCCAGCAGGTGGCAGTTGGGCATAAAGCATGCCCACCACATAGGATGGCCCACCCTAGTCAAATGCGGAGTGGGGCGAGGAATTTACTCTCTTGTTATGTAAGTACCTACAAGATATATTTGATTGTGCCTTTTGGCCCATAAAGCCTAGAATATTTGCTATGAGCCTCTAGAAAAAATTTGTGAACCTCGACCTAGGGCTAGTTTTGCCCCACTACTCAGGCAATACCATTCTGAATACTCCATCCAGTACCTGTGTATTATAGGTTCTGACACTGGCTGTTGGAAATAGGAACTATTCCCAGTGTTGTGTGAGCTCTGAAGACTGTCATCCTCCTTCCTTTCTGGTGTTTTTTTTTTTTTTTCCCCTTTGCCTCAGGAAGTTTCCTCCCATTGTGTGCTAATCAGTACTCAGCTGAAGACTCCAGGCAAAAGGTGCACTGATCTCTAGAACAGTATCTCTCTGTACAGCTCTCTCCTTTCTGTGACTCTCCATTCCCTGGTACTATGCCCTATGAATTCTAGTCCCCTTGTCATTTCTGAATTCTGAACTCAGAGGTCTTTGGGCCCCAGTTTCTCCTTGCTACAGCCAACAACCTGAGGTACTGGTAAGGTCCTCCCATTAGCTTCCTCCTCTCAGGGATCACCGTCCTGTGCTACCTGTTGTCCAATATCTGAAAACCATGGTTTCATATATTTTGTCTGGTTTTATATTCATTGTAGGAAGGAGGGTAAATCCTTGATACCTAAAAGTGTAATTCCTGACTTCTCAAATTTGAAGAAACAAAATATCCACGGGACTTAAGCATTTGATGGGTTAAGTTCAAAGAAGATAGGAAATGGATTTTGATAGGAAAATTTCTGATAGGTTTAAGTTCTATTTTGGCAAGAAAGTAAGAGACAAGTAGAGTTTTCAGAAGGTTTCTCAAACCTGTCTAATGACAAGTCAATAGTAAAAATATCCCTTGTTTTCTAGAAGACTTTGTCAAGCAGTTATAGTCTTAATTTAATTCTGAGATTTTTTTATACATTGAATATCAATAGGTCAAAGATATGGCATCTTGTTAGCCAATGCCATGAACAGGATGGTGAATTTATGTGTGGGGAAAAAGAGATAAGAAGCTTGGTTCCTGTTGCATATATTAAAAAGTTAAGGCATCACCTATTGCAGCAAAAGAGTTATTAGTGAAAGCATTGGTTCTCAACCCAGAACGTGAGATAATTCAAAGTGCAGCAAATTATGTCCAAGAATGTGCTGAAACTCTTACCCCAGATTATAAAATTTAGAATTAATTTTATGCCCAAACATTGGTTTTCAGAAAAAAGAACATCAAAATAATCAAGCAATTAAACTAGGGGTTGCTTGTATAGCCCCAGAAAGCAAGAGATACTTTTTTCTTATTGCTGACTCTATTTAGTGACATTTTTCATCTGCCCATGATTTATGAAAATGGAAATGCATCTGCAATAATAATGTAAAAATCATTTAGCTCTAGTTTTATCTGTGAGAAGGCCACTTTCCTGAAGAATGTGCGTTTCTTACCCCTAAGATGATATCCTTTTGACAGAGAAACAAACCGAACTGCTTCTCAAACCACCAGCTGAGTTCATTGTGACAGATTGCCAAGGGAAAAAGAAAGCTTATTTTCTTCTTGTCATTAATAGTTAATTGTTATTGCAGTTTCTCAGATGGGAGATGTGGGTTAGAGAAGTCATATCCATCCTTTCTAAAAGTGCTGTGATCTTATTAGAGGTGAGCACACAGCAGAAAATAAACCTATTCCTTGGGGGATTAAATGGAGCGGGCCTATGGATTTTTCTCTCTCCTCTCCTTTAAAGCACTTTAGTGACATGCTCTAACAAGTTGTCCACCTGGCCTAGTAAATCACTGTTAATGTTTCATGAAAGCTCTTGTGTTCTGGAACAATTTGCACTGATGCATTTCTAAAGCTCGCCTTTTGGAGGGTAGTGTGGGTTTCTGTGGTAATGCACATTGATGCACCTCTGAAGTGTTCTGTTCATCCACTCTACTGCCAGGGTCTCTTGTACAATTATATTGGCATTTAGAACAGCATCTTACAATGCTGTGAGCTAACTCTTCTATTCTAACACCTCTGGGATTTTGTGGCTTCCCTAATTGGGGAGAATACAAAAAAAAGATGACAAAGAAAGGTCAGCTGGTGAAGAGGAAAAGCAAAATTTTAAACCATCCTTAAAACATAGCAGAAAGACGGAAATCCCATTGATAATCCCTACCAATTGCATAATGTATCTTCTGAGGGGTTCTTGGCTGACATAAAGTGAGCTGAAAAACTAAAATGAAGTCATGTCTTAAAAACAGGAAAATCTCGCGGTAAATATTAGTGCTAAAGGAAACCACTGAAATTTTGCTTTATTACCTGCTTTGGAATCCATTTTGACTTTACAGGGCAATATAATGGATAATGCTGTAGCCATAGAGTTGGGCCCTATATCCACTGCTTATAGCTATTTGACCTTGGGCAAGTTATTGACCTTCTGCTCTTCATCTGCAGTTTTCTTTTTGGCAGAGTGGACATGGTAATGGAACCTGCATAAGGGTGTGGGAAAAATTCAGTGAACTAGTGCACACGAAGGGTTCAAATGTTAGTATTGCTATTAATAATTGTAAATATCCAGCACAACCTACATTTGCTTCAGTACTCTGGAAATATACAATTAAAGTATCCTGGAGATCAGAATTGCCTGGGGTTGACAGGCTAGCATTTCTGTTGTGTTTTACATGGAGGCCAACCTCTACCGAACGATATTGTTTGATTGGGAGTACTTATTTAACAGCTATAGTATTCACTTTGAAGCATTTTGGAAGCTAGTTCCCCCTCTCCCCCCGCCCCCAAAACCCAGATTTATTTAGAAAGTAAATACTTCTACTTATTTAATCGGCTAAACTGAAAATTTTTTTAATTTTACTTAAATCCAAGTTAGTTAACATATAGTGTAATAATGTAATAATAATAGTGTAGTAGAATTTAGTGATCCATCACTTACATATGAAACCCAGTGCTCATCCCAACAAGTGCCCTTCTTAATGTCCATCACCCATTTAGCCCATCCTCTTCCCCAACACCCCTCCAGTAACCCTTAGTTTGTTCTCTGTATTTAAGAGTCAGCTAGATTGAATTATTATCTCTATTCACTTTGCCTTTGAGCCTTTCAAGCCTGAAGAATTTCACATTTGGGGACATGTTTACTGAACTCTGACATGAACTCCAAACAAGGTGAAAAGGAGGATATCATATTTTGTAGGCACCTGTCAGTTCATAATAATGTCCCATGAAACTATTATTGCAGAACAGAACCTTTCCTTGTCATTTTGCATCAGTTTGAAAACTGCAGTTGTGCCCATCAAATGCAAACATCTAACATCTATGCTGAAGATAATCCTTTTCATCTTGTATTTTTATTGATGGGAAGTTTTATTATAGCGAATCTTCATCTCCCTGTCCTCACTGTCACTGACAAATCACAATGATACCAGAGAGTGCCCTGACTTTTTGTTAGTTGCTTCATTGCACATTCGCTAATATGCATTACCCTTTAGAAGAATAATCTGTCAGATCCTAGTTAATGCTGACAAGATATGCAGTCACGGAATTGCTGTGGTGCATTTCAATTAGGTTTGATTTTCTTACCTACAAGGTCTTAAAGCTAATTGGCTCATAGAGCTTTTGTCCTCCTGTGAAAGACAGACACATAATTATGCTAATTTGTTAAGGGGGAAAAATATGCCTGGCGCTGAGATTTTCATTGTCACTTTAAATGCTAGATACATGTCTCACTATATAGCATCCTCATTCTCTTTGAGAAACTACTTAAATTCTGAACAAATTTAGCTTAGAAATGCTTTCTTATAAGCATTTCCAGGCAGCATGAGTTTGTGGTATAAATTTTATGTTTATTATATACAAGAGCAGCATTGTTGCATTAATTCAATATTGAAGAAACTGATCCTTTAAAACTTACACTCAGGTAATTGTTACAAAGTTAGATGGTCAATCTAAAAGTGGTGAATGCATACTGACCTTTTACCACTGATTTTTATGTGTACCAAGAAAATAAGAGAAATGACCTCTGTCAAAGTAATGATATTTTGTCTACATTCTTAAAGACTAAACTTTTTTAATATTATTACCCAACATCAGAAAATATACTGGGCAGGTCTCCCACTTAACATTTGATAATTGACTTCTACAAAATAAATTCTAGGGACTCTGTGTGTTTTGTGTTTGCTGTCAATGACAGCAATTGGTTATTAGTTTTAGATGAAAGAAGTTTTTATTGGGACAGAAGTACTGAAAATTACTTCAGGGTGGATCTTTGGAGTTCAATGAACATAGCAGATGCTTACCTGGATGTATTTATTGGGGAATAGTGCAAACAAGGAGTGATAAACAATGAAACACGATGACATCACTGGAAAGTCCAGCTGTATTTACATGACTCCTGCTAGTTGTTTATCTTTTCCTTGCATGATAGCTTGCAAAAACAAAGTACTAATATGTCTTCCATTCCAAAGTTCATCTAAATAAAGTGGAAATTTAACATTATGAGTTCAGCTTTGTCCAGATTAAATAATATATCAACATGGGAAAATGTTAAAATCTAAAAGGTGTTTCACAGGATATTTTTAAAGAAAGTATATTAAGTAGTGTTTAGTTAGCTGTTATATTTAGTTTCTTCCTTTCTCACTCTTAGTTGAATTGATCACATTGGTAGATGAAACTATAGTCAGTCAATTCAGCACTTATTCAGCACTATTAACAAATGGTTAGGATAAAAAAAAAATAAATGGAAAGACAAAGATATTTGAAATTTTTCATCAAGGAATTTAAAATATATTAAACCAAGAACTTAGAATCTGGTGGTAATGATGGGCAACTAGATTGTATCCACTAGGAATGCACTCAGCAGCAAGAAACAAAACACTAGCTCATGCAATAAATAATTTTAATTTCTCACATGTAAGGTGTCCGTATGTGAGCAGTCCTAGTCAGATGTAGTAGTTCAACAACATCCCATCTCTTCACTTTGCCATCCTTGGCCTGTACTTCCGACTTTGTGCTTTCTACCTCATGATCTTAAGGTAGCTGCCACGTCTCTGAGCATCATGTCTGTGTTCAAAGCAGGAGGAGGAGGCAGAGAGCTTCCCCCTGGTGCCTGTATCCTTTATAAGGAAGCATAAGCTTCCCTATTAGGTGCCCTGCCTATTTGTCAGAACTGTGCCATGGGACCACACTTAGCTGGACAGAAGGCTCCAGAAATGAGTACTTCATTTTTCCAACCCCTCTGTTGGAAGCGGCAAGGGAGAAAGAAGGACCTTAGAAACTGCTGTTGGGTCAACCTCTCAGTAATATATCCACACAGAGCAAGTAAATAAGGCAGAAAGAAATCAGCTATAGGAAAGAAAAAGGGAAATTCCTGATTTGGGATGAGGATATCATGGAAGTAGCACTTAGGCGGGGCTTTTGGGATAAGTAAGATTTGATTAAAAAAAGAATGGGGGGCTCAAAACAATTCAGAAAAGAATAAGCAAGGGAAAGGCCTGGGGGTATAAAATGACATGGTGTGTGTGGGGAGGGAACAATTGGCAGTATTGGATGTCTGGATCTAAAGGAATATGTAAATGTCCTGGTGGGGAAACTGCGTGCTAAGAATTTGCAAAGGGATTTTGGGAATCATTTATAGAGGAATTTTATTGCTGCGCTCAATAGTTTAACTTTTAGTGGTTTCCCAGAACATGCAAAATCAAAATAAAACTTCATAGCGTGGCAATCAAGGCTCTCGGTAATTTGGACCTAACTTGCATTCCTTGTTCATTTTTTCCACCATACCCCGTATATATGCCAAAACCTTTGGTCAAACTGGATTTCTTATCACCCCCACCAATACAACATCTTCTATAGGCGTGCAATGCTGCCTGCCTATTATGGATTCTATGGAAATGTTCTTGCCATCCTTTTCCAAACTGAAGTTCCACCCATCAAGGCCCATCCAGCCAAGAGATGTAGCAGAATCATCCCTGATCACCTTAACTCTCTGTTGAACTATTATAATATTTTAACGATTATGGTATTTTGCTGGAAATGGTGAGCTAGAACAGGTCCAAACTCCTAGTCTAGAGTCAAAGGCTGGAAAGAATAACTCAGACTCAGTTCAAGGTTGTTTTCTTTTCAGATGACTCCCAAACAGGCAGTCAAGCAGCATCAGGAATGTACACAGGATTAAGAGGCAAGTGAGGGGATAAAGCTCCTCTGTTTCTCCTGGATCTATCATGAAGTCATGTCTGTATTGGTTTGCTGAGCTTAGGCCTGTAAGGGTAAGAAATCTACCAGCTCTGAGGAGGCCAGAACTACAGGTACAGTACCTTCTACGTCACTTAGCCAGGGGGAGAGACCACATCAGCACCCGAGGTTCTATTACCAGGTCAAGAATTTTTTGCTTTGGGCGCCTGGGTGGCGCAGTCGGTTAAGCGTCCGACTTCAGCCAGGTCACCATCTCGCGGTCCGTAGTTCGAGCCCCGCGTCAGGCTCTGGGCTGATGGCTCGGAGCCTGGAGCCTGTTTCCGATTCTGTGTCTCCCTCTCTCTCTGCCCCTCGCCCGTTCATGCTCTGTCTCTCTCTGTCCCAAAAATAAATAAACGTAAAAAACAAAAAACAATTAAAAAAAAAAAAAAAGAATTTTTTGCTTTGAACCAATTACATGCTGTATCCTGTTTCTGGCCAGGAGCCACACACACTGGTCTTACCACATATTTTTTCTAATATTGGATCTATTTGTGTATGTCTTTTAGACATTGTAACATGGTGGTTAAGAGCATGGTGTCAAATTGCCAGAATTTACCTCTTAACTCTACCATTTACAAACTGTGTGATGTTGAGCAATACACCTCAGTTTCCTCATTTACACCGTGGGGAAAATAATGGAATCCACCCCATTTGGTTGTAGTGAGGATTAAATGAGATAGTTCATGACTCTTTAAGCCAGTGCTTCATATCAGTTGATGTTGTGTGGTCACACAGGTAATTTTTGAGGGAGAATACTCTTATTTATATTTTCCTCTATTACATGTAAAACTTGCTGTGTACACAATAAGTATTTGAAAAATAAATGAATGAATGAATGAATGAATGAGTAAATTGATTGATTTCAGGGGCACCTGGGTGGCTCGGTTGGTTAAGCGTTTGACTTCGGCTCAGGTCATGATCTCGCGGTTCGTGAGTTCGAGCCCCGTGTCAGGCTCTGTGCTGAGAGCTCAGAGCCTGGAGCCTGTTTCTGATTCTGTGTCTCCCTCTCTCTCTGCTCCTCCCCTGTTCTGCTCTCTCTCTCTCTCTCTCACAAAAATAAATATTTTTTAAAAAATTTTTAATAATTGATTTCAGTGTTTGATGGCTCTAGAAATAAGAACAACTGATCACATAGAATAACAGCAAAAATTTTTAAAAAATGGGCTTATCTTAAATACAGAAAAACATTAATCCTATTAAAAGGCAACCAGCTCCACACTAAAACTGTCAGTGGAAATGAGCATTTTATAACCTCCCTGGTAATTTGGCAAAATTATCAAAAGTCTCTCAAAAAGCCATGGATTTTGACCCAGTAATTCTAATTTTATAAATCCTAAGAAAGTAATACAAGAAATGTACAAAGAATGTTGCAGGATAAAAATGTTGCAGGAAACAACATAAAGGTCCACTCATGAAGATTAATTTTTAACAATTTTAAATATTTATATGAGATAAACCCATATTTGAACCGAGAAAAATGGCATCAGATATTAAGTAAAAACAAAAGGATAACATCATAGAGTATAAGGCTATTTCTTTTAAAGGCAATAATAATTAAAAAAAAAAAAGGCACATAGTATCTTGTTTGCATGTGAGAAAATAAGCCTGGGAGAGATATATAAAATATTAGCTGCTATCTTTTGGTGAAAATAGGAATGATATTTATTTTTTCTATATTATATTTTGAAATGTTCACAAGGACTGGAAAAAATAGAAATTTCATTTTGTAAAAGCAATCATCTTAAAGTTCAGTTTTTATAAACTCCAGTGCAATGGCCTGTGGTTCCCAGCATGTTCACACATTCATCAAGACTGTCAACAGTCTGTCCTTGGATGTGAAGGCAGTGGGTGGTGTGATGGAAGCAAGGAACCAGGAAGCAGACTGATTCCAATCCTGTTTCTGTTAATTCTTGTGTGGCCTTGGGTAAACCTTTATTCAATTGTAAAGAGCCAATGGATGTTCATATAGTATTGCTATGAAGTGTAGGTAAATTTACTTACTACGTAAATGGCTAGCATCAGGTGTCTTCAAATGCCAAAACAAAATAGCCTTGATCAACCTAACTATAAAGAGCATAAGAATTAAAGACCCAAATTTGGAGTTAAAATGCACATGCACACACACACACACACACACACACACACACACACACACACACACAGGGCCAGGACTGGAGTGAGGCAAAAGAGGCACGAAGGGCACAAAATATGAAGAGGTCCTCACTCCCAGAGTCATGCAAACAGACTGATTCTGGTCCCATTTCTAATATGAAATATTCAAAATACTTGACCTCAGCTCAACTGTAAGATTGAGCACCTCCTTGTATCTTGCACCTTGTGTGCCTCTTACACTAGTCCCTGCCATGAACGTAAGAGCGTACACACACACACGCACACGTGCACACACACACACATTTTAGCAGCAAACAGGAAGAGGTATGACCAACAGTTCTATAGAATGATTGTCAATTTGTATAATATTTCTTCATCAATATGGAGGAATGACCTAATTACACTTAGAAAGTAAAAACAAACGGTTCTGTCTTCTGATAGGTGATAGGGAATGATAGAAAAATCTTTCTTTATGCAGACATGACCCCAGAATTCCCACATTTGAGTCCATAGGAACTGTCTGAAAAATTGTTATCCAGTGGCCCAGTGAATCTTCTGTACATCTTCTTACCACAAACTTCAAACTTCCATGTTTGTTGCGTAAGTATTGGCCTCTATCTACTTGAATTCATATATTTCTCCTTCTTGATGTTCCCAATTAAATTTATCCAACTCTGGACATTTCAATTTGTTATTGACCTGGAAACCCCCTGAGATGCTTCTTTAGTTTACTGACCCACAATTCCTATCTCTGTGATTGGAAGCTACTAACTCTCCATGCCCAGAATGGGCCCCTGGATGCCATTGGCCGTGAAAAGGTGTTGGTGTGATGAAATTTGTAGAGATGTTGCAGGGATTCTAGGGACAATACAACACTTTAACATGACCATTCTCTTTGGCACATAAGCAGACAGCAAATGCTTCAGTAACAAAACGTCAGCATGACCCAAATCAAAAAATTTACTTTTATAAGATATGATCAATATTTTTTCTAAATTTTGGTTTTGAAGACAAAATTAACAGCTTACTCATATTAAATTAGGCTTGTACTCCATGTAGATATGTAATATAAGCCAAATCTACGTGATAATAATACACCCAAACACTAATTCCTTCTTTTTTTTTTTTTTTCAACGTTTATTTATTTTTGGGACAGAGAGAGACAGAGCATGAACGGGGGAGGGGCAGAGAGAGAGGGAGACACAGAATCGGAAACAGGCTCCAGGCTCCGAGCCATCATGCCAGAGCCTGACGCGGGGCTCGAACTCCCGGACCGCGAGATCGTGACCTGGCTGAAGTCGGACGCTTAACCGACTGGGCCACCCAGGCGCCCCACTAATTCCTTCTTATGAGTTGGAGTAGGTCATTCTGACATGGATATGCCAAAAGTGACATTCATATTGCCATTTCAGGCCTAATTCTTTTTTAAATAAGAAGTTTCCAAAATACCATATTGGAAAAAATTTTATTCAATGCTGAAAGCAGTTAATTATTTATGTTCTCACAGAATCATATATATTGAAATGCTATAACTCAAAATATTGACACTAGTTATAAATACGGCAAGTAAAGAGAAAGGATTCCTGGCATGGAACTCTGAAAACCCAGGTCTAGCTGTATGACCTCCCAATAGCTGTGTGCATGGGAAGCTGCCTTCCTTTGGATTTGATAAATACATTTGTAAATTGAGAGAGCTAAAACAACATAATCTCTAAGATACCATCACTTTAACATGCCTTGATTCTTAATTTCTATCTAACATGTGTTTGCAAAAAGTATCACAGTACGTTTAGGGCTAACTACAAATTCACTGCCCCATCATTGATACCAATATACAAAGGCATTTTAACTGTTGTATCATACACCTGATTCCCATAACTAGTATTGATTAAAATCTCACAAAATATGACTTCTTCTACACCCCTCTTCTGAGTATAATTTGCTCATCATTGCCTAATGGAGTAAATAAAACAGTACTTTGTGAAACAAGGAAGGGCATTTGTAAAAATATTTTTATAAGGTTGCATTAATTTAATAAATTGTGTCTGCAAAGACAGCTTTTTTAAAGCTGATGTTGCTCATATTTTCTGAATAATTCAATAATTATTTTAGTATAACCATTTATTTCTTTTCAGTGAGAACTCCATATAACCTCGTATTTTTTCTTTGCTGTCAGACAAGGGAGCTAAACTAGAGGGTGATGACTATTTCGTTTGTATAAGCATTCTGTTCAACAATGTGGGCAAAAGACAAAACTGACTCTTATAGGTTTCCAATAAATATTCTCTCAATTTGGTAACCACAGTCTACTCTGCTACACCCCCACACCATCTGTTTTTATCCTTATGTCTATAGGGTGGAAACAAAAACTTTCTACAAATTCAAGGAGGATGTGCGAGAAAGAATTCAGTCATAGTATATTTGAAAAAACTGTTATAGATTGTGAGTATTATTAGATGGGCATATTAATCTGAGTTCTCTAGAGAAACAGAACCAATAGGGAATGAATATATATTCATATTCATAAATATATAATTTATTATAAGAAATTAGCTTACATGGTTAAGATGGCTAGGAAATTCCAAGATTTGTGGTAGGCAAGCTGGAGATCCAGAAAAGCCAATAATATAGTGCCAGTATGAGTTCAAAGGCCTGAGAACCAGGAGAACCAATGGTGTTAAGCTCTAGTCCAAGCCAGTCGTAAAGCAGAAGACCAATGTCCCAGCTTGAAGACAGATAAGCAGAGAGAGCAGTATTCTTACTCAGCCTTTATGTTCTATTCAGACTTTGAACAGATTGGACGAGGCCCACCCACATTGGGGAGGGCAGTCTTCTTTACTATGTTAACCAATTCAAATGTTAATTTCATTCGGAAACACAATCATAGACACACCCTGAGTATTGTTCAATCAAATATCTGGGCATCTCGTGGCCCAATCAAATTGACACATAAAATTAATTATCACAGTGGGCCTTAACATTGTAGAATCCAGCCCTATCCATTTAGAGCTAAGAAAGCTGTATTCCAAAAAAAAAAAAAAAAAAAAAAAAAAAGGAAAGCTGTATTCCAATATTATAAAGTGTTATAAAGTGCCCAACTGGATCCTGGGAAATCCAGGATCATAACCTAAATCTTTATATTTTATGAGATATATTGTGTTATTATATCACGTTTTCATTCAACTCTCATTCTACTATGCCACAGTAGTTTTTTTTTAACTAGTTTAAATATGATCTTCTCCATGATAATGAATCCCGTGTGTGTGTGTGTGTGTGTGTGTGTGTGTGTGTGTGTGTGTGTAGAGGGGGAGAATGTTCATGACTTAATAGACATGTAATCTTGAGAAAGCCATTAACATTTTGAGCCTCAGTTTTCTCATTAGTAAATGAGGATAAAATTTTACCTACCTCATGAGTTCGTTGCAAAGATGAATTAAGTCAGTGTATTACGGGTAACCTCTTACAGTGACTGCAACATAGCAAGTGCTACCTAGGCATTAGCTCTTAGTATTATTATTGATATAAAACTTTATGTGTTCAAGTTTCTCCTTAATCATCCCCTTGGCCCCATCCCCTTCTTCCCTCATCACTGACCTATTGTGTCAACTGGTTCCTACCTCTCTTCTCATTCTGTAAGGGCTCAGGGATTTCACAATCAAACTCCACAGCCACAGCAAAGAAAGAAAAATGGTTTAGACAAGTTAAGAGAGGTAGGCAAGGTCCAGATATGGCAGGAAGAGATGTTCTGTTATTACTCTCCTTTGTTAGCTTTTGGCAAAACAGCTAAACCAGTGTGTGTGCCCACATTCACAATAGTCTTAAACTGTACAGTCCAGCAGCACATTCCGATGTGGGCATCATGTTTCCAGATGCTTGTTACACCTCAGATAGGTAGGTAAGCTGGACAACATAGTCATCAGGACTCCCTGTGCTTTCCTGTGTTTTATTTATATCACTGTGACCGTTGATTCTTCTGAATCACCTGTTATGATGTTATTTACAACAAGCTGCTGATTAAAAGCTGGTCAGGCTACCTGAGTGCTGCGGCTCTCTCTAAGATTCTGCCCATGATCTGTACTGCTATGTGACCAAGTGCCGGTGACATGCATTATGTTGGGTGCTGTACATTTATATACAAGTCTCGGACTGGGCTTATTTTATGAAAACCCCCTCTTCTTTAAAATGATTTATTCATGAAACATTTGAAGTGTTCTTTTTTTCTCATCAGTAAGGATTTTCTAATATGTATTTTGTAATTTTAATATATATATATAATATATTTTCTTCCAATATATATAAATATATATCTCCAAGTGATATATATATCTCCAAGTGAACATATATGTCCATGTTGTGAAAAAAATCAGTGCTGTAAGACCTCTAATGATAAAAAATAGAAATATCACACCTGGGCATTGTTTATTGTAAGAAGTACATGTAAGCTTCTCCCATGGCTCTCAACTTTTTTGAGACATTATCTTGCTGAAATTTTATATAAATACATTTATTTTAGAGGAAATATACATGTGATGCTTAGACTTCAATCAGAATCTTTAACTTGTGATAAAGAATTAAGAGCAATATACCCAGCACTTAAAACAAAATACATGATGTAGTGATATATTTAGTTTTGAGTGTGTTTTATTTAATATAGGTACATATAATATACATGTAATATATGTGTATATATATTGTTCTCCCTCTGCCAGGGCCTTTAGACAATTATTTGTTATTTTCTGTTTCCTTCTACTCCTTGTTATTTTCTGTTTGCTTCCATTTGTCTGGCCAACAAGTATTTATTGAACATCTACTTATGTGCCAGGAATTCTGATGGGCACTGGGGTGAACAGGGAAAATGTGGCTTACTCCTCAAATTTCTAACATTCAGATATATAGATACAGATATAGATGATATAGACATAGATATCTATAGAGATAGTATATAGATATTTATAGATATAGATAGTATATTGATAGATACTCTCTCTTGTATATGTATTTATACACACATATATATATTTATACATATATGTATTACACAAATGTATTTATTAGAGGTTCTAATAAGGCCTATGGAAGAAGCACACAGGGTACTGAGATAGAGATTGTGATGAGGGTGGGGGTGGGGTGCTTCTTTAGATAAGATGTTAGAGTGGCCTCCATGAGAACGGACTCTGAGCCAAGACCTAAAGAATGAAAGTAAAGCAATTCAAGATTTAGCAGAACAACATTGGAAACAGAAGGAGCAGCCAGTAAAAAGGTCTGCAAAGTAGAGAGCATGCCAGTGTGGCTAGAACATTGGAAAGACAGGAAGATGAAACTGACAAAGTAAGCTGGAGACATAAATATGTAGAACTTTGTAGGCCATAGTGAGAAGCTAGGACTTTATTCTAAAAGCAGTGGGAAAGAAGCCTTAAAGAATTGTTGGATTGAACAGATGTGATCTTATTCACATTTTTAAAAGATTTCTTTTGATGCTATGTGAAGAATGGATTGAAAAGGGACGAGAATGGGAACAAGAATGCTATAATAGTATCCCAAGAAATAGATGATGGTAACTGAACTTGGTGCTGACAGTGGAGATAGATCAAAGAGGGAAGACTTCTTGTGTATTTGGAGGCAGAACTGACAGAACTTGAGGATGGAATGGATGTGGTATATGAGGGAGAGAAAGGATTTACAGATGCTCCCCAGATTGTTATCTTTTGCAGTTGGATGATTTGTAGTTCAATTTGCTAAAATGAGAAACTTAGAAGAATAACAGGTTTAAGAATAATCTGAATCTCAATTTTGGACATATTAAATTTGAGGTTCCTTTTAGACATCTCCTTAGAGGTATCAGGTAGCAGTTAGATGCATGAGTCTATGGGACTCAGGAGACAGACGTGGGCTGGAGGTAGATATTTGAACAACATCAGAGTGTGCAAAGGCTGGGACTGGATCAATATTTCCTTAGATACATATTGAAAATAAAAAGTGTCCAGGAAGAGGCCCTCAATCCCATCAGCATTTAGAATTTGGGTGGAAGAAGAGGCAAAAAAGGAAATGAGAAGGAACATCACTGAAGTTCTCCCACTGAAAAGCTGGGAGAATATGATGCCACAGAAGCTAAGAGTAGAAAGTTTCAAGAAGGAGAGAGTAGTCAAGTGTACCAAAGAGCTGCTGAGAAAGAGATGAGAATATGCATGTTTCTCTTGGACCTGGCAACTTGGAGGTCATTGGTGATCTGGACAAGACTGGTTTCTTTTAGTTGGGTCAGTATCAGACCAGAGCAGTCGAAGAGTGAACCAGAGATAAGGATTAAGCAGAGACAATAGAGGATTTGCTCAAAAATATTTCATGTGATGGGAAGCAAAGACATGGACAATCAGTACAGAGAGATGTGGACTCCATGAAGGTTTGATTTTCCAGATGGCTTATGCATATTTATGTACCTGTTGGAATAATCCAGTAGTGAGGAAAGGGCTGATGATGTGGAAGACAGAAGAGGAAGAAAATTCTTGAGCATATGTCAGGAGATGGGAGCAAAAGTGGAGAGATTTGGCTTTGATAAGAACAGCAAAGAATGGGGGGAGGGAGCAGAAATAGTGCCTTAATAACCACTTTATGCCCAATGTATACAGTGTTTGGCATATATTCGACGCTCAGTAAATATTTCCTGAGTGAATCAAGTAAACACCCATTGCACGTCAGGGAAACAAACGAGCAGCAGGCAAAAGGAAAGAGTGAAGAGCAAAGAAGACAGGACTTATTCATACTCCTTGATTAGTTATTTCTTATTTTATAACGTGTTCTTTGCCACCCTGATTAGACAACTGAGTTACACTTTTTTTAAATCAAGCTCAATTTTTTTTAATGTGAAGACACAGTCTATGTGGCATTTAAGTTAGCTTTTATTTTACATAGTGTTTATTTTGATCTCCTCACAATGTAAATTCTCAAATGGTGTTTTCTATCTTGCTAATTCATTTCCAGATCCACAGCAGGAGTCTAATAATTTGTTGATATGCATGAAATTTTCCTAATTTTCCCTAGTTTTCATGATTATCTTCAGAGCTGATAAAGTTATTGATTATAATAAACCAAATATGTAAACATATTTACAAATCACATATCCATTTGGCCTTAAAGGTACATAATAGCACTTGGTAAGATTTAATTCGCTGCCAATGTTTTTTTGTAAGGCGAGGAAAACTCTAATGTAAAAAAAACACCTATGTACTTGTCTGAGGTTCATATAAACTCACTTTTTTATGTCTATCTCAGGATGTTTAGATGAAGTGGAAGATAGATTATCTATTATTAAAATTCTAATAAATACATTTTGAACTCAGAGAACCCAATAAATTGTCTTTGAAGATTTGTTCTTTAGCAATTGTCTTCCTCAAAAGACATGACAGCCAGCAATAGTCAAAAATTGAACACTGTAAAGAAAGCACATCAAATAAGCTGCATTTGCTTACCAGAAATAGTTAAGATTTTTGTTTTCTTTTTCTATCAAGAATGATTCTACTGATGTTAATAAATTACAAAACTTTATTATTGCATTTGGAGTAGAGGGAATGATAAATTATGAGGTTCCCATATATTTCTCTAGTTCAGTGCAATACAAACAGAAATGACATATATATACTCTAATGGGTATATGAATAATGAATGTTGCTGCTGTATTTTTATTATATGGTAATACAAAATTGAAAAATAATGTACTCAGAAGATCTCTGATGAGTTAATAACATGTGGATTTATTCTCACACATTCAGTGAGTGAAATTTTATGTTATTTTATTCTAGACTTACTGTGAAATTTTTATTTGTAGCTTGTTAGAAAATCATTAAAGATTGATCTCATCTCTTATTATTCTGTTCTGAAGCTGTTCCAACATCTTGATTATTTATTTGAACTTTCTTCAGACTTTGAGTGATACTAACGGTCACCATCTTTAGAATTAATTTCAGCCGAGGGAATAAGAAATTTAATTTAATTTCAATCGAGAAGTAGTGTGTGTGGCAAAGAGCCCCTGAGGAAGGGTCATGTAAGCTGAGAACTGAGTGATGATAGAGTAAGGCAGTTGCAGAGTGACAAAAAGAATAGCATGTTGGAGTATGCGACATCCCTAAAGTCAAAGAATCCCATGTTGCCCTAGCAACATGGGAATTACTGGCAATCTCCCTACTGCCTGCCTCCCCACACATATCAGCACCGACTATTAACCAGATCATCAGCCTTCTTCAATTTTCTTACCCTGATATTTGCTGAGAATCCCTAGAAGACATTGGCTTTCGCATACACACAGTTCTTTTCGTTTTGTATGGCATATAGAAGAGAAAGAAGTCTCCTGCCCTTGCTCACTGGGGTCACCTGTTCTGGAGTCTCCTGTGTCTCAAAGTTGCCATGGCTGTCTGTCGGCAGTGGTGATATCTGCCTGTGTCTTTATGAGGCTTCCAGCACTGACGCTGGTGCCATTGATACATGCACCAAGGACACTGTTCTCTGATTGCTGCTGACTCTCCTCATTGAGGACCCGTGTGTGTTAGCTGACTGAGCACTCTGTGGACTGAGCTCTGCTCTGTATTCATCGCTGAAGAAAGGAGATCTCTCTCGTGCCCTCCTTCTACCATTCTTGTGTGTTCCTTAGTTCTGTAAGTGCCCAGAATTTGTTTTGTTTTGTTTTGTTTCAGGCTTGACTTCTCCAGAGTTCTGTTATAAGTCTAGACCTCCTCTTCCATTTCACTTGAGTCCATTGTCCTTAAACCCCTCTTTTGAGAACCAGACTTCAATTTTCTTAGCATAGTTTTCTTCCCAAGAAGTTCCTTAGTCTCTCATGTAAATAGACTTATAGTTATTTCCAGGTCATAGGTGTTCTAGTTATGCCAGATTTCCTGAATCCCCAGGTGAACACACCATTATTTCAAGCCATGGTCATTCTCATGTTACTTCTATATTTTTGGCAGCTTACATTTCTCAATAAACATCTTTTGCAAAAAGTTTTTTAGTAATTGTGATTACATGTGAATTTTGAAAATTCCTTGTTTGATTCCAGAATCTTTGTTTGGTGCTTACAGGGTGATCTACAGACAATGTATCTGATTAAACTAGCCATTCCCATCTCCCTCATCCCTTTAAACATTGTTAACTAGTTCATTAGTAAAGACATATAATTATCTTGTGATATATTATAGGAGTTGCTATGTGTATGAAATTCATTGTAAATTATAATTTAAATAAAATGACAGTAAAGTTGACTAAGAGGCAAAGCATCATTTTCCATACTAAGCAGAGTGAGTCTAGCCTTTGCTTGCCTTCTGCAGAATGTCCACATGACATAATAGGACAATTGGATTTAGAATTAGAAGGCCTGGTTAAGAGCCCTAATTTTGCCACTTATTGGTTGCCATTTCAGTTTTTTGAATTTCAGTTTCCTTATCTGTGAAATAAGGCAAAACTATCTGGCCAGCTTAATAATAAAAATATAATGAGTGGTAACGTTTATTGAATGCATACCAGGTTCCAGGCAGTGTGCTAAGCATGTTAGAAGCTTTATCTCAATTAACTCCCACAACAACCCTCCAAGGAGGGTACTAAAAAAAAAATGACCTTGAACACAAAAACCTGCACATTGGTGTTTAGAGCAGCTTTATTTATAACTGCCCAAACTTGGAAGCAACGTAGATAGCCTTCAGTCGGTGAACAGATAAATAAATTTTGGTACCTCCAGACAATGGAATATTATTCAGTGCTAAAAAGGAGTGAAAAAAAAAGCCATGAAAAGACATGGAGGGAAGTTAAATTCATATTACTGAGTGAAAGAAGCAATCTGAGATTGGCTCCTATGATTCCAACTATATGATATTCTGGAAAAGACAAAACTATGGAGACAGTAAGAAGATCAGTGATTGCCAGGGGTTCAGGAAAAGGAAGGGGTGAATAGATGGAGCACAGAGGATTTTTAGAGCAGGGAAGATACCCTATGATACTATAATGGTGGATATATATCATCATACATTTGCCCAAACCTATAGAATGTACAACACCAAAAGTGAGCACGAATGTTAACTATGAACTTTAGGTGACTATAATGTGTGTCATAATTTCATTAATTGTAACAAGTATTCCACTCTGGTGAAGGATGTTGATAATGGGGTAGACTGCATGTGTGGGAGCAGGAGGTATATGGGAAACCTCTATACCTATCACTCAATTTTGCTGAGAATCTAAAAAAAAAGTCTGAAAATAATACTGACCTTGATAGTGGTTAAGTAACGAGCCCAAAGTCATATAGCTATTAAGTGAAATAACTAGGCTTCATACCCAGACCATCTGACTCCAAATTGTTGCACTTAACTGGTGTGCTATCCTGAACAGGAGATAATGTTCAAGTGTATGTGAGTGCTATCAACTCTGAAATTACTGTGGCTACTTTCCCCTGAGATCTGTGGTTGAAGCTAGTCATTTCTCAAAATAAGCAACTGCATTCTCCGTAACTGCCAACTGATATCATTTCCCAGATATATATGGTGATTTTACATTTTAAAACTCTTGGAAATTAATCTAACAATGTAACATTGTATTCAAAAACCATTACTCAGAATTATTTTAATGTGTTTGTATCCCTTTACAGATTTTAACACATTTATATAGTTATAAAGTATACATACTTTGTATTATGTATGGAAGTATACAACTTTGCATTATGCTTATTTCACTGAATATTAGATTATGTACGTGTTTAATTCATTTATTCATTCAAAAGATATTATTGAGCTTCTAATGTAAGCCAGACAGACATTGTCTAGTTTCTGTGAATCAACAGTAAGCAAAATTGCCAATATCCCTATCTTAAATAATGCTTTCTAATACAGAGAGAATATTATAAATCAATGATGGAAAGTGCTGAAGTAGGATAAATAAATAAAGCAAGGTAAGGAGGCAGACAGTGACAGATAGGCAAAGTGATATTTGAAAATAGTCTGATTAGGGAAGGCATCTCTGAAAAGGTATTGTTTGAGTAGAGACCTCCATGAAATGAGGGTATGAGCCCTGCATATATCTCAGGAAGAGTATTCCTAACAGTGAGGCAGTACATACAAAGGCCCTGAGGTCAGAGAGAGCTTGCTGTGTTTGAAGAGCAGCAAGAGGACCAGAACAGAAGGGGTAAAATGCGGGGAAGATTGGTGGAAGATGCAGGCTGGGACAGGGGTGAAGGGATGGACAGAGGAAGAGAGGATGCTGTTGGGAACAAGTGGGGCCTCTGGAGGGTTTCTAGGAAAGTAGTGATACAATCTAATTTATGGCTTAAACAAGCACCTGCGTGGCTCAGTTGGTTTAGTGCCTGACTCTTGACTTTGGCTCAGGTAATGATCTCATGCACTGTTAGACCAAGCCCTGCGTTAAGCTGAGCATGGAGCCTGTGTGAGATTCTCTCTCTTCCTCTCTCTCTGCCCCTCCCTCACTCGCTTTCTGTGTGTGTGTGTGTGTGTGTGTGTGTGTGTGTGTGTGTGTCTTCTTCCCCCTTCTCAATACATAAATAAACTTAAAAAAAATTACTCTGGCTTTGTTCAGAAAATAAACTACAGTGGGTAGAGTAGAGGCAGCGACCAGTTAGAAGGCTATTGTAGCCAAAGTGATAGATGATGGGAGTTAGGGTGGTAATGGCAGAGGTGGTGAGAAGTGGTCTACTGAATATTGTTCAAAGGTAGAACTGATTAGATTTGCCAGATGCTGTGAGTCCTGGGAGAAAGGAGGCAAAAATGATGCCTGGTTTCTAACCTGAGCACACAGAAGGTTGAAGTTGCCAATTATGGAGAGGAAGGAAATTAAAGGAAGAACAGATTTGGGGTGGAGGTTGGTAAGATAGGAATCAAGAGTTCAATGTAGACAAGATCAAGTTAGTCATTGTTTGTGCTGGTCTTAGTCTATCAATAACCAAGGTTGTGGTTGAACTGGCCCTTGCAATTCTTATTATGATTGCAAGATGCTCTTCAGTGATAACCATCAGGAAAGTTTGAAAAAATAAAGGTTTATTACTTACAGGATCTGGCAATTGCACAACACACCTGGAGCCACACAACAAGATCACGGGTAGAGAGAGAATACAAGCATGCACCCAGGGTTCTGCTTTTGTGGGGGTTGAGGGTTTCATGGCTCACTCTTTATTGATAAATTTAAAACATATGGATGGGAAGAGAAAAGCAAGTGGCCCAAATGATCAGTTGTTGAAATCAACCAAGATCTCTAAAACAAGGGAGTTTTGGTAGGGGTAAGCAGCCTAGCTCTTTATCTGGTTGTGTGGCTAGCAGATGTGTTAATTGGAGTTTGCCATCTTCCAAGTGGATGCCTGTTTTGAACTGGATGCCTCTTTGATGTGGATGCATCAGCAATCACAGCTTAAGTCAGGCACCTGCATTGCAAAAAAGAAAAAAAACAATAACTGTCAGAGCTTATGTTACCGTCATCCAGGTGGATATGTCAAGTATCCAATGGATATACAAGTGTTGAGTTCTGAGAATGAAGTCCTGGTTAATTTGAGACTGTAATTTAGGGGAAAAAAAAAGTAAGAAATGAAGAATTGGGCGCATGACCATTCAACGTAGAAAGGTCAGGAAGATTTGAAAAGAAGTGACTGGTGAATGAGAAACAAAACCAAGGTGTGGTCTCCTGGAAGCCTGGTGAGAAAAACATATCATAGAAGGGATCCTCTACGTCAAAGGCTCCTGGCAGATCGAGCAACATGAAGACTGAGCCTTGGCCACTGGATGTAGCCATGATGGTTTAGTATAACCTGATACAGGGAGAATGGCAGGTCAAATTGAGGAATTGGAAACAACAAATACAGACAATTCGTGAGACCTTTGTTTGAAAGGAGGGTAAGGAAAAGGGATGAAGGCCAACAAGGAGATCTTTTGGTTTGTTTGGCTTTTGTTTTAACATTAGAAATATTACAGCACATTTGTAAGCAGATTGGAAAGACCCAGCAGTGGGATACCTGGAAGGCTCAATCGGTGAACCTTCTGGCTTCGGTTCAGGTCATGATATTCATGGTTCGTGGGTTTGAGCCAGCATGGGGATCTTTTCTGTCAGCGCAGAGCCAGCTTGGGATCCTCTGTCTCCCACTCTCTCTGCCCTTCCCCTGCACACATGCATGCACTCTCTCTTAAAAATAAACATCAAAAAAAAGAAGAAGAAAGAAAGAAAGAAAGAAAGAAAGAAAGAAAGAAAGAAAGAAAGAAAGAAAGAAAGAAAGGCCCAGTAGAGAAGGTCAACTAATGATACAGGAAAGGGAGAGACAATTACACAATTAACCTCCCACTGATGCACCATAATGAACTTACCCTTTTTGCAATGATGTTCATTTAAGTTGCTTCTGATTTTTTTCTATAATGCTGCAAAGAAAATCTTTGTGTCCATTTATTTTTATTCATTGAAATCACTTCCTTAAGATAAATATGCATGTGAGGGATTAGTGGATCAAAGATCATGAACATTTTTAAGACTCTTCACAGTGCCCTATTTCTTTAAAAAATCAATTTACCGTGCCACCAGTAATGTATAAATGATTTTTTTGCAACCTTGCTAGTTATGCCATATATCTTGAGCCCATAATTCCTGGAATCCCTATAGTGTCTCAATTGCCCTTATTCTAACAGACTGATAGTTCCTTAAAGACAGAGATCATGTCTTAATTATCTTTATTTCCTTCTGTTTTTCAGACCAAATATTTCATTACTAATAATAATTACAACAATCATTTATCTGAAATCCCTCTGTGTTAAATCATAATGATGTGCATATGGTGAAGTGGAAAAAAAATCGCCAATTATGGAATCAAACCAACCTGTATTTGAATACCAGATTCATTAGGTGGGCTTTGCTTAAATCACTTTAAATTCCCCATTGGTAAAAAGACTAATAATAATCCCTGCTTTCTAAGTTGTGATGAGAGTTGAAATATCTGTAAATTCCCTAGCACCGAGTAAGTATATTTTAGAGGAAATAGTGGAACTTCTAGAAAAAATTTTTCGTGAAAATACCTTGTGAACATATCGTTTTTTAAAGACAGAAAGAAAAGAAAATCCTTCATGCAATACACCTTGTCTATAGTCCACAAATTTCTCATCTTATAGTTTTGTTAATTACCATTAAAAAAATCCCTGTGAATTTCAATTCTAGTAAACTGTCGAAACAGCAAGCACCTGGGGTATCTCTTGGGAGTGCACGGGCTGCTACAGCAGGCCTGGGATCAGCACTGTCTCTAGAAATAGTACCAGGCAGTTACCTCCAGGTGACTAAATGAGGCTTCATCTCAGCACACAAGCTTAGAAAGCTTTATGATTAGTCCAGCTTGCTATGATGAGGAAATAACACAAAGAGCACAAATGGAAATCAAACTCATCACAACATCCAGTCAATTTCCAAACAGGTAAGAGAATCTTTCGTGACATTAACAGTGCGAGGTTAGGAGGGTAAATACTGAGATTTATGTCTGTATCTGTTTGGGTGGCTGTATATGAGTGAGTCAGCAGAGAATCTTTGTGATTCTAGGGAAATATCTTTAGCCTCAAAGTTGGAAATTGAAATAAAATGCCATGCAATTATTCAGCATCTCTAAATAAAGATCCTACCGCAATCATAAGAAGTTTCTCGTAAAATGTGCATCCATCCTAAAGAGAATGGAGTTACAAATACATCCACTTGGACAGAACTGAAAAATACGTAAAAGATACTGAGTGGAGCGGATATTTTCTTATGTAGTTCCCACACTGACATTGCGGAAAAGATGACTTAGCTTGCATTTACAATCTAGAAAGGGAAACATTAAATGGACTGTCACTAAATCTAGATGTTTTTTGTCATAACTGCATCTTGGGGGCCCTGCCTTTGCAAGCTGACTTCACTAAAAGACTAGTCAGATCTTCCATTGTAATCGGATGTGGGGGACCAAGGAATGAAAGTTAGTGACATGAGACATCCCTGGTCTAATTCCCAACCAGGGACCTCAGCTTTGTTGTTTTCCACCAGTAAACCAAGAACTGTCTGCCCTCATAAGAATTATGGCTCTCATTAAAAATTATGTATGAATTCATTAGTTAATCTGCACAGTGCTATTATCCTCAGGTGAAAAACCTCGCAAAATATTTAGTTCACTTAAGTTTATTTCAAAAAATATGTATTGAGTTTAGAATTTAGTTTGAGTGTTTAAAAATAATATAGTGGTTCTGGTGTTGGTACAAAGTTATGGATAATTCTGATTTTATCTGTGGTCTGTGATGATGAATAACCATGTCAAAAAATACTGCATCTGGAGTTTCAACTCATCTTAATAATAAAATTGGTGTAACTTCCTGTCTGATTCAATATTGCAGAAAACAGTCATCAAGATGGCCCAAATATATCATTTGATTCAAGTCAATCTCTATTTGCCATGAAATATAGAGTTGTCAGATTTTCTTTCTTTCTTCTTTCTTTTTTTTTTTTTTTTTTAGTATGTCTCCTGTGTGAAACTTGAGCAGATAATGATCCCAAATGATTGCTTGACATTAATTTCAAAACAGGATTTTGGGTTTAGAAGCAAGATTTTAGACTAAAAAGACATAAAAGTTGTTAGTGATTTTCTTTTAATGTCTAGTGCATGGATACTTTTTAATGTGAGGAAGGCTAATGTGTTTACAGTCTGTCATTTGATAGAATTTAAAGTCTTAAAGAAGATGTGACTTCTTAGTTTTATATACCAAAGCATCTTCCCTGACAGTTTCCACAATCTTAAATTTATTTTTTTAATTGCTAGGGTGAATTACTCTGATGACGATTGATGCTGGGCTGTGTTGTATGAAATTAGACATTTCTAAATTTACCTGTAACAGGAGAAATAAGTTAAATATAGCCTCCATTGTTTTTCTTATCAATCCATGCACTTGTATTTAACAATTTAATAATTAGACCAGATATAACAATCCTAATAAGTACCGTGGCCCCAATCATGTTAAAAGAAAAAAGACAAGAGTATTACAGAAAATACTGGAAGAGATAACATGAAATTGGCTGGGTCATGCTATGCATTACAGTTATGCTGCAGACTACATCACTTAGAGTCTTTCTTTTCTAGAAATGAGATGGTTCTCAAGGTGTTAATAACTAAAATAACACATTGTGGAAAATTATACACTTACTATTATTTTGCCATCTCATTCTGCAGATGAAAAAACACATAAGAACATTGACTAAATCTTATCCCATGTTCTGTCTTTATTCATTTTTACTTATGCAGAAAATTTGTTAATTCCCACTGTGACAGAAATATCAAGATTACTGAGAATAAAAGTTGAAAGGACACTAGATTGTAGAGTTCTTATTTGCATCTCAAAAACACATGCCAATAAACCTCATTTCACTTTAGCATGTTTCTTGGAGAATTATGTAGTTCACCAGAAGAGCAAAAAACAGAATCCTATTACAGTCATTGACGTAGAACATAAACTACTTCGTGGAGGGAATGGAAATAAAAGAAAATTTATAACATCCTTCCATGGACGTTAGCCTCCAAACCACCCTTGCGATCAGACTGACTCTTCACAGTCCGTGTGGTCTCCCTGATGGTTCACAGCTCAAGCGTTTGCCTAGGAAAATTGACAGTCCCGAAAGAATAGATTTCTGTTGATTGAATATAAGCACATATAAATCAAAAGGACCCACCTCTCTATTTTACCCACATTGGGAGTAAAGCACCCAGTGGCCTGTGAGGATTGCTAATTTTAAAGTAACATTTATATATTTGATGGTTTTGGAAAATATCAGTTTCTGACTAGCAAACAACAGCTTGGAGAGTTGAAGGATTATTACTTTGCCCTTGGATATGTATTTCCAAGCATCCCTAACTGCCACTTAGAAGTTAGTTTGGTCTCAGTTCTTTCTTTCTTTTTTTTTTTTTTTATTTTTTTTTTAACGTTTATTCATTTTTGAGACAGAGAGAGACAGAGCATGAAGGGGGGAGGGTCACAGAGAGAGGGAGACACAGAATCTGAAACAGGCTCCAGGCTCTGAGCTGTCAGCACAGAGCCCGACGCGGGGCTCGAACCCACGGACCGTGAGATCATGACCTGAGCCGAAGTCGGACGCTTAACCGACCGAGCCACCCAGGCGCCCCTGGTCTCAGTTCTTAATGGAAACAGTGGTCCGATGTCTCCTCTGTCCTTTCACAAAAGCTGCATGAGTGTCGCGGTCATGGCTGTGATGATTACACTTTTGTCATCTTGACGGGGCTGGGTGTAGAAACCTGAATTTGTCTGACCTGGTTTTCCAGGCAACATTTGCCTGATTATTGGGCTTTTGTCCAAACAGGGTTTCTGCCTAGCCCCGATTCCAACCATTTTCAACTCCAGCTTTTGGCTGCTGTGTTCTGCCTCCAGCATGAGAAATGGTGAAGGAAGTGGGGGGAGGACTGGGGTGGAAGTAATGTGGGGGCGGGGTGGGGGGGAATGAAAGAGAACACAGGAATAAGAATAATGGAGAAGTAACATTCAGTACAAGATAGAAAACATAATCCGGGGAGATGAATGGGGAAATTTCTGTCGGCTTGGACATATAATAATGAGACTTGAAAACTCTGTTGAAAGCAAGTAACTTGCTATTATGTTTGTTTACTGTACCCAGGGTAATATCTATTTGTGGTTAAATCATGATTTTTCTCCTGTCTCTAAAGAACTTTGTATTAAGCCTCTATTTCCTTCTATTTCATCCACAGATGTTTGTAACTTTTATAAAAATATTTTTATAAGTTATAAATAGACACAATTTCACAAGGTATGGGAATGGCAGTATCATAAAAGTATAGTGTTATTTTATAACATATGGAAGCTTTATCTCCTCCAGTGAATTTGTACATGGGAAAGTCAAGACTTGTACCAGTTCATGATTTTAAGAATATGTTACTGTAAGGATGGGGGTTTACTCCAAATCATATAGAATCTAAAATTTTCAGAACAGTATATAAAAGTTTCTACTTAATTGCTAAATTTTAGAGGTCTTCAAAGGCAAAAGAGAGGTTTTTTTATAAGAATGTTACTAGGGGATGTGAAAGGGAACACTAATTAAGAGGTAATATTAAAATAGAGTAGAGAGATTAATGAAATGAAGAAAAAACTAGGTTATAAAAAGCTTTTTAAATGAGTAGGACAAAGGCTTCTAATCCAAATCACTTAATTTGATTGTTTAATATTATTATTTAATTTTTAGTAGAGAGAAAAAAGAAAAGGATGATGAATATAAATTCTATATCTATAAATATATAATTTAATTTAATGCAATATCTATAAAGAGCCTTCTGTATGGTTTGGGATTTGGGTTGACTGTTCACATAACCATGGTTTGCAAGGGTGAAGTAGGGAGGAAGTGGAAGCAGAGATTCTGAAATCAAAAAATCCATCTTAAAATGTGCCATTTTAACTTTAAACCTCCAATACATATTCTCTCCAAACATTATGTCACTTGAGAAAAATCAAACTGTTTTGACCACTGCTTTTTCCTCTGACCTAAATTTCCTGACTGACTTTGGCTACAGCTCCAAGATAACTGAAACAATCAGTAAATGCAAACACTGCAAACACTGGAAATCCAATCAGGCCACTTCTTCATGTGTTGATGTTATTACTGTTCCAGGAAATAAATAAAGAGCCTTCATTTAATCAACAAAGTTGCTCCTCAATTTCCCCTTGCCCTGAATATCCATAGAAGCAGGTCATTTAGTTAATGGTTCTTAACATTGATATATAGTAAATTCATATCTGTTTGTTTGTTTGTTTGTTTTTGAGAGACAGAGCATGAGCGAGGGAGGGACAGAGAGAGAGACACACACCCAGAATCTGAAGCAGGCTCCAGGCTCTGAGCTGCCAGCACAGAGCCTGACGCAAGGCTGGAACCCACAAACCAGGAGATCATGACCTAAGCCGGAGTCAGACAAGCAACTGACTGAGCCACCCAGGAGCCCCTAGTAAATTCGTATCTTTAAGCCTAGTTTATGGAGTACCTTTTATCTGTCAGTTTTAGCTGGTTTTTATCTAATAACTAATGTGATCCTCAAAAGCCCCATGAAGGGGCACAGGTATTGTCCCCATTTGGCAGATGATGAAACTGAAACTCAGAGAGAAGTAATAATTTGACCAATGCCCAGGATTAAATCCAAGTCTGTCTATTCCCTAACCATGCTCTGACCTATTATATTTTAGCATGGCAAGGTTTTTTTTATTTGGTATTTACTCACCTACCTGAAACTTCGAAACACACAAACACAATCATTTGAGGTTGTGTTCAGTCTTCCTAGTAACTAGAAAACAGAGTAGGCCAAAACTTTTAAATGTGTGAGCTCATAATTCAAGAACCTCCTAAGTATTTCCCTTTCCCACAAGGTCTTACCTTTCTAAACAAGAAACATAGAGACCTTTTCTCAGTCACTACCAGTACTCATTCAGCTCCTTCATGAATCTTTTAACCGATTAGCTCATCAATTGATTTTGGCTGCCTGTAACTACAACAGAGCAAGGATGTGAGAAACTCACGAAACTGACATCGCAATTGTCTTCCACATGTCTCAGAACATTACTCTGACCTACACTCTAGTATCCTCATTTCATGTGTAAAAGGGGTAGCTCATCACAGTGCAGGATCTTAAGAAGCAAGATTAAGTCATCTGACATGTTATTGTTATGGCATAAAGGTCCATATGGTCCATATGGTCCATAAGACCATAAAGGTCTTAACTACATGGAGCAAAAGATTTTTCTATTTACCATTCCATCTTTCTCCTTTTGTTCTCAACATAAACTGGTCCTGGTGTTCTGCTGGTTTCTTCATTGTATTCTCACTCCTTAACCCCCTAAAATCTCAATATACACCAATAACATGCTGATTTTAGCTTATGAGTTATCAACTTTTATTAACCCTTAATAACTCATTAAATGACCCTTAGGGATAAATAAAAATCTATAGAATTGTACATCATGCACCCATATTTCTACACAGTGACCCTATACTTTTAAATGGGTTCCAACGAAGACTCATTTGGCCTCCCAGTGCACCGGGCCACATTTTGAGAACCCTACCTGAAATCCACCAGTTATGCTTCATCAACAAATCCAACAGCCATTTATTGGTCCACATTTTTCTTAATCTCCAGCCGCATCTGGTAGTGTTGGCAAACCTCTTTTAGGAACTCTTCTCCTGACTTCCATAATACCATATTCCTGATTTTCCTCTGATCTTTCTCTCTCTGGAGATATCCATGCTGAAATCAACACCAACGAACAAGAAAACTTTTAGAGCCTTTTTGCCTTTTTCTAGATACTGGGGGTGGGTAATGTCTGACCTTGTAGTGCTAGTGTTGGTGTTAGAGGAGGCCTAGAAATAGCATCCTTCTCCTTCCCACCTAAGATAGAGGAAGCAGCCTGTGGAGATAAAATGTAGCTTTATTCTTGATAGATCTGCTGGAGATATGACTTAGGAGCATGATAACAATATACTTCTATGACTGCCTCTCCATCGTGGGCAAATTTACTAACTAGTCACAGCAATATCGGCCAACTGTGGTTTCCCCTAAAGGGACAGAGCTTTTACAACTTACTTTACCACTTACTAAGAGAAGACCAGATGATATGCTCTTTACAGGCAAGCAGACCGCAAAAGGAAAGCACAGAGCCCACATGCCCCAGTATCTCATTCCAAATGTACCAATTATGCAAGTCATTTCCCCTCTGCTGGGGAGACCAAGGAGGAGAAGAATTAAGGAATATTACTGTATCTGGACTGCAACCACACAGAATAAAACATCAGCGTTGGGGAATAAGTGTTTCCTCCTAACATCATGGAAGGAAGAAAGCTATAGAAAGATGACAGTTACAGCATCACATTAAAATGGATAAATATTTGTATGATACATCTGGGTATATCTAGTATATACACATGTATATTACATTATATTGTATTGCCTGCCTATGTATCAGAAAAAAGCTAACACTAAAAACACCACGATTTTCATTTAAGGGTAATGGGATAAAGTGTTAAGAATAATATTTACTTCTTTTACTAATTCTTGTGTTGTCTAAACCTGCTATCATGACTATATTTAATTCTTATCATTAGAAAGATAAACTTTAAAACCCTCAAATTAGCCACAAGAGATAGACACTAACACTGATTTTTGAATTCCATTTACAACCAATATGGCACACAACTCAGGAAAAATTACATTGACTTTGCCTATGAGAAGCAAGCTTTAGAAAGTTTTAAGATGAGGGGTGTCTGGGTGCCTCAGTCGATTAAGTGTCCAATGTCAGCTCAGTAGGTGATCTCACAGTGGGTAAGTTTGAGCCCTGCATCATGTTCTCTGCTGACAATGCGGAGCCCCCTTCAGATCCTCTGTCCTCCGCTCTCTCTCTGCCCCTCCCCTGCTCACTCCCTCTCTCTCTCTCTCTCTCTCTCTCAAAAACAAACATTTTTTTAAAAAATTCTTTAAAAAATAAAGAAAGTTGATAAGATGAAATGAACTTATTTTTTCTGAATGGTGGAAAAGTCAAACAGAGACATATTAATTACAAATCAAATATAAGTTGTGTTAAATCAATTCTGTGTGTTTTTGAATGATTAGGCATTTCAGATGAACTACTTAACCAGATATAACGCCTCAAAAGTAGTACCCCGGTTTTGTAACCTTTCTACGCCTACCATGGAATCCAGATTCTTCCAATTAGTAACAACACTATGTTGATTATGATGATTCATGTATTCTTGCATTCCACAAAGATTTTTTTTTTTTAATACTGACTATGTGCCAGGTACTGTTCCAGGTCCTAGGGATATAGCACAGAGCCAGACTGACAAGGTCCCACACCAGTGGGGCTCACATTTTAGTAAGGGAAGAAATAAAAGAAACAAGAAACTGTCAGATAGTGATAAACACCGTGAGGAGAAGACAACACAGTAATGTGATAGGTGGTGGCCAGGGAAGGTCTCTCTGAGGAAAGCGGCATTTAAACTGAAAGCTGCCTGACTGGAGAGGGCCACCATACAGTGATACTGAACAACTCTTCAGGGGGCAAGAAGATGCCAATGCCATGAGGTAAAAATGAGGGAGGCTTGTCTGAGAAATGGCTTGAGGGAAGGATATGAGGCTCAGAAGAAACAGGAGCCAGTAAGGCCTTGGAAGCCCTAATTGAATTTAACCCTAAAAGTGATAGAAAGCCAGGAGCATTTTAAGAGAGAAACAGAAGCTGAACTCAGGAAAAAAAATAGACTTAAAAATAGATACAAAAAGCAGAGAAACTATAAACAAAAGTTTTCTGTCACTTCTTGTCTAAAACTGTGAAGAGAGAACATATCTTGTCTAGGGCATCACAAAGAGCAAGCCAGCGGAACTCAGAAGATACAAGAAGATAACAATGAAACACATATTACAGAAATCAAAACCACATTAGAAACAAAAAGGATAGAACAGATTCTGCTGAAAGCATATGCCTGAGAAAATTTCAATTGAATAAAGACATACAAGTGGTAAGAGAAAATAAGTACACAAAATAAAGTAGTTAGAAAGACAAAAAAATTTATATAATTGCACAATTTGTGTCCTTGAGGATGAACTAAAAAATTATGTCAAAGAAAAATCATTCAAATGTATAATAGGAGAAAATATTTCTGAAATAAAGAATCTGGAATCTGTAGACTTCAAGGGCATGGCTGGCTGCAGGAACTATCAACCCAAGGAAATACCCTGATGGAAATTTTTAACTTGAAAGATGACGACCCCTGTGAGATTTCAGATGGAAACAGTAGAGCAGGTTATCTACAAGACAGGCTAGCCTCAAGCCAAGGTATTTTTCATGGCAACTTTCAATACCAGAAGGTGTTGGAATAATGGCAGAGTTCAAAGGCAAAAAATAAAAATAAAGCTTGAAACAAGAATTTAATATCCAGCCAACTTGTCACTGTTACAAACACCACATACATTCTCAAACATATGATGCCTCAGGAAATATAGCACTCATGAACCCTGCTTGAAAGAAGCTATTTGATAATGAAATCCGGTTAAATAAGAGATATAGCAAACTAAAGAACTCAGGAATAGTGGCACTCCTATTTAAAAAGGCTGATCATGACCACTGAATCCATTCGAATATTTAACCAACACTATAGAACTTTAAAAATTATAATTACAGGGGCGCCTGGGTGGCGCAGTCGGTTAAGCGTCCGACTTCAGCCAGGTCACGATCTCGCGGTCCGTGAGTTCGAGCCCCGCGTCAGGCTCTGGGCTGATGGCTCAGAGCCTGGAGCCTGTTTCCGATTCTGTGTTTCCCTCTCTCTCTGCCCCTCCCCCGTTCATGCTCTGTCTCTCTCTGTCCCAAAAATAAAATAAACGTTGAAAAAAAAATTTTTTTAATAAAAAAAAAATTATAATTACAAAACATATTCATCAGTGTAAATAATGCTAACACAACCCAGTATCCGAGTGACTTAGTACAATAAAAGTTTATGCTTAATTCATGTCGTTGTTTAATCAGGGGTGTTGGGCAGGGCCTCTGTGTCATACAGTGTTTTCGGGTGCCAGGTATCTGCCTTTGTGTGGCTCCACCATTTTCACAGTCTGAGAGTCACCCTGGAACCATCCAGCTTGTAGACAGGGAGAAGAGAGAAAGATAGAGAAGGCACCCTCATTCTTAACTGCCTCAGACTGAAAATATCACCTCACTTTCAGTTACAATAATTGGTGAGAACTATCACATGGCTTCACCTAGTTGTAAATGGGCTGAGTTTCCAGGAGGAGGCAATAGGCTGGATGAGTAGTCTCTATTACACAGAATATAATGTAAATATATAAAACATAACAATATAAAAATAATAATATAATCATAAAAACTGGGAGATGATCATGAGAATTGGTGGGAAGAGATGTACATTTTCTTTGTTTTTCATAGCAGGAAGTTAATAAATACTTTCTAAAGTCTATAAATCAAGAAATAAAAGTTTAAATATATTGGCATATATTATTTAATACTATAAATATAGACACTGGAAGAAAAAAAATACAGAACAACAACAACAAACCAGACCACAATGCAAAAGATAGAAAATTAAGGAAAAATAAAAACAGATTTAAAAAGATAACATAAAATAATACAACACATCTAGGTCTGTTAAAATAATGAAAGTGAATGGGATAAACTAGCCTATTAAAAGTAAGACATTATTAGATAAGAATCTAAACATGATATTTGATTACAGTATATATTATAAATATAGAAATATATCCCAGATATATTAATAAGTGAAAAAAGCAAATTGTGGAATGGTATGTGTTGTTTATTTGTACTTAACAGTGATAAACATGATATATAATATATACATGTTATTTTTATATAATATATGTATAGAAAATATTTGAATGATACACAGGAAGCAGTGTTATTTCTGGATATTGAAAGGACAAGCATGTTTTCACTTTTTACTATGTATCTTTCTGTACCTTGATTTTTTTAATAATAAGTATGAAGTTTTTATTATAAAAATTTAAACAAAATATAACTAAAGTCCAACATGGAATACTCTTGGAGAACTGAAAGATGCAAACAAAAGGAGGAGGAAGGCAAGGTTGTGGAAGGCTGACAGAATGGTCTTTGAGCTGAGTCTCCAGGGAGAATGAAGGAAGCCCAGCCAGTGATTCAGATATACACTGACACAATGCAAAAGGGTATGGCCTGTTTAATACACCTTACATACAGCTGGAGGGTAAAGTGCATGATGGGAAGGACTGGGAGGTAACACTGGAAGGACAGGGAGATTGCAGTGAACCAAGGAGTTAGAACCTCTCATTAGAAAATGAGATTTCCTGGGGCACCTGCTTGGCTTAGTTGGTTAAGCATCTGACTTCCCGCTCAGGTCATGATCTCACTGTCAGCTGTGCCGACAGCTCAGTGCCTGGAGACTGCTTCACGTTCTGTGTCTCCCTCTCTCTCTCTGTCCCTTCCCTGCTTGTGCTCTGTCTCTCTCTGTTTCTCTCTGTCTCTCTCTCTCTCTCTCTCAAAAATAAATGAACATCAAAAAAAATTTTTTAAAGAAGGAAGAAATAAAGTTAGATTTCCTTAAAGTATTTTAAGTAGTGATTCCATTGGGCTAGCATTCTGCACAGATAACTATGATGTCCATATAGGGAATGAATTAGAAGCCAAAGAAGATTGGCAACCCATGAAGATTCTATTCAAACAGTCCAGATGGCCGTGGTAGTCGTCTGACCCAAGATGGTAGAAATGTTAGATGAAAATGGATTCAGCCTTCAACAGATATTTAAAAGGTAGAATAAATAGAACTTGATAATTAATCAGATGGTGGGATGAAGCATGAGGGAAAAAATCAAGTCAATTGACTCCCAAATATGAGACTTCATCCCATTATATGGGATACAGAAATAGGTGTAAATTTGGTCACAGAGGGGGAGAGGAAAAAAGGTAAGTAAGTTCAGTTGGTGATATTGAGTTTGAAGTGTAAGAAGTAGGACATTCATGTAGAAGGAAGCAGTTATAAAATTCTGAAAAAGGTGGGAATGTAAAATATGAAAATAAAAATAAAATAATGTTGGGGCATCTGGGAGACTTTGTCAGTTAAGCCTCTGTCTTTGACTCAGGTCATGATCTCATGGTTCTTGAGTTTGAGCCCCACATTGGGCTCTCTGCTGCCAGCATGGAGCCCACTTCGGATCCATGTCCCCCTCTCTCTCTCTGCCCCTCCCCCGCTCGCACCCTTGCTTCTCTGTCAAAACTAAACATTTAAAAATAATAATAAAATAAAATACTGTCTAAAAATAGCAGAGGACAACACAGAATTGTAAAAAGGGACGTGGCAATTGTATAAAATGCTTCTGATAGGTCAGGGTCTTCTCCTTGGTTCAAAGACATAAACAGGGAAACTTTTGTTTTTATTCCGGGAATTCACTTGACAATCTAACCTCTGGACAAAATGGGATGCTCCTTGTTAATAATGTGGAGTTAGACGTCCCAGGTAGCAATGGGCACACAAAGTTAGAAAGACATAGGGCAGATTCCTCTTGACAGGCTTGGTCCTGAGGAAGCTGGGTTCCTTTGTGGCTGTTGGGAACGGAGACTTTGAGGGGCTTTGAAGTCATCTCTCTAGGAAGAGAGTTGACCATTTGGCCTTCCTCCTCCTAATAGGGCCACTGGGTGTGGTCTTGACTCTTACTGGGTTTGATCAGATGGCAGACCAGGCTGCATTACATCAAAAGGGGTCTAACATTTAGAAAACTGCCCCCCCTCCCAGGCAAAAATTATTCACCTGTTCTTGAAAAATAAATTGCTAAAAGCCAATCACATACTTCTAATTTAAATATAATGCTGGTGAATAGGATTAAGTACTACATTTTAATGAATTCCACTGGACTAATTTATGTCTAAGGGCCACAGGCTTCAATTACTTTAGTGGACAATCCAGTGATCAAAGAAAGTCTTATTACAAAGTAGTATCTCTTTTTCCCGGGTTGTGGGCTAGCTGGGGTGGACCCTAGGCCCCAGATAAAGAGTGTTGACTCAGAACTCTCTTAACGAGGCAGAGGCCAAAAACATTTAAATACAGATGGAGTTTGAAATCTTTGAATTTTTTAATATGTTCCATTTTTTTTCTGTATATGTATTTATAATACCAATAAAATACTCGATTGTTTTTGGATAGTAACTCTATTTGCATTATTTACTGCTATGAATAGCTTTATGGCTTGGTATTTGCATTTGGAAAGAGCCTTTGAATCTCTCGAAATTAAAAACTTAAATCATTTGTATGTTAAATAATACAAATGACTAAATGGGTTTAGAATTCAGACTAAAATATATCCTGCATTATTGCATGGTAACTTTGAAGTTATGACACTATTGTTGTTGCCATGGAAATTTATATTCTATCATAGTTGTTATGATTTTACATGATAGGAGGAAAAGAAGCTGTGCATCTCTAGCACCTATCCAGAAGGAAGGAATGAACATATATCTTCTAACTACAGGAATTCTTACACTTTGATTTCTTCTGAAATAAAATTCTCATTTTGTCTCAAATCCTTTGTTTTTCTCCAGTTGCACTCATACATAATGTCTGGCACATGTTAGACCCTCAAATATATACTTATTTGTTTGTACTTCATTTGAGTATCATTATTTTATGGGGGATAGTCAGAAATGCATGCCAGTTTTTCTCAGGCAAGCAGAGAACTGAGGCAAATTATTCAAATATTTTGATGCAATGAACCAGATGATTGTAATTTTAAACTAATTATTTCAACTAATTTCTTGACTCTAGTTAGGTAGTCTAAATTCCTGTTTCAAATGCACAGCTTTTGCCTTCTTAGAAAGTTGCCATTTTGAGTGATTTTTAATCTTGACTTCCCATTTCACTTCCATTTACCATTTTCGTCTGGGGAACTTCGATTTTAATACTGTTTCCACAGTTACAAGCTTCGAGCTAATCATGACCCTGGGAATTGAGTTCTCAAGTGTGTATGCAAGCCCCTTGAGTCTCAGTTCCCAGCGTAGACTGCTGGCTCCAAACCCTGCCCGTGGGGATCAGAAGCAGTGCCTGCCTGCTCACCCCACCTGACAAACACTGGGGGTGAGCCAGAAGTCAGTGGTTCCTAATCAGCATTTGCAGGAACTGAGGAACCCATCTTTGGCCTTGCAAAGGAAGAGGAGTTAAGTCTCCAGTGCAATGTCCCCTATCTGTTGGTGGTTTCCACAGCCTAGCAGAGCCAAAAGGAAACTGTTGGACAAAAGGAAGCCCTCTCTTTCTCAGAACCACCAGGTGGACTGAGTTTTTCTTATCTGTTGGATTTTCCATAAGGCATGTTTCCATAGAACATAAAGCATGCATGAAACTATAATGCTTTCCTCATTACTACATTTCCAAATCCTGATCATCCTTCTGGGTTGAGCTCAAGTCTTAGTTTTCTGTGTTAAATTATGCTGTTTTATATCAGAAAAAATTTTGGTCTATAGACAAGTAGAGAGAATAATATAGCAAACAATTATAAATTATAAAATAATATAGCAAATATACATTTGATGGGTTTTATTTCATAAAATAAGTATCACTGATGGTGTTGATATAGCTTTTCTACCTATCCCCCAACATAATTCTCCTTTCCCTCTCCTCAGAAGCAAGTTGTACTTTTTCATTGGACTGCTAGCTAAAGTTTTGAAATGGTTCTGACCTTTTCTGGATCTCAGTTTTTGGCAAGGAGTCCAGTTTCAGTTTCCTAAGTGACCCACTTCTATGGTCCCTGACCCTAGGCAAGCATTAAAAGATACTAAGGTGCAGTTGCCTGGGTAGCTCAGTCGGTTGAGCAACCAACTCTTGATTTCCAGCTCAGGTCATGATCCCAGGGTCATGGGATCAGACTCTGCTGAGCGTGGAGCCTGCTTAACATTCTCTCCCTCTCTCTTTCTCTCTCTTGCTCTCTCTCTCCCCTTCTCTCCCATTCATGTTCTCTCTCTCTCTCTAAAATAAAAAAAAGATTAAATTAAATTAAGAAAAAAAAAATCCTAAGATGTAAAAGCAGGCAGGAACTTCAGCTGGGTTCACCATTTAACTGAAAACCATTCATGTCTTTTGACCTCCCCAAATCCCTCTGATTCCTGTAACATTGAGTATTTGGTCCAGTTTCCAATCACTTATTTTGTACTAACTTTATGCATAGAAGTTATGTATAACTTTATGTATTATTTCCTTAAAAAATGTTAAATTCTCAGTTGAGCATTTGACCATGTCGGCTCAGGTCATGATCCCACAGTTCTTGAGTTCAAGCCCTGTATCAACCCTGCTGCTGTCAGTGCAGAGCCTGCTTTGGATCCTCTGTCTCCTTCTCTCTCTGCTCCTCCCCTGCTCGTGCTGTCTCTCCCCATCTCTCAAAACTAAATAAACATTAAAAAAAAAAAACAATAAATTTTTGAAAACGTTCCATTGTCCTTTTACAACAAGCTGTGAAAAGGTCCTGTAAGAATGTTTATACTATAGTAGATTATGCGTGTAAGCCAATCTCTTTATCACAGAAGTGCACAAATAGAGGTGTGCTCCACTTTATAGAATAGATGATATTGCAACCATCTAACAGCTATTTTATAACCTGCTATGGTCAAGTTAATGAAATAAGGATTATAAAATACAAGAAATGCATAAAGAGTTGGTTTCCCCATCTTGCAAAATACCTACCTCAAATGGTTATGATGCATTTTTGAAAATACTTTGTTAACTAGTTCACAATTTTACTTTAAATGTAGTAATACCACCCATGGCTTAAACAAAGGCTATACTATGAATTTTGTAACTTGATTTGTATTTTAGGAATTTTTAAATATTTAGTTGTGCTTTTTCCCCAAAATAACCTGAAAATTAAGAGTGTTTGCCCAAACAAATGAAAAACAACTGTTTACCTTAGACCAAATTATGAGTACCATTGGCTTCTCTACCGGAGTTTGAAAATGCATTATTGCACCTTGTTCTTTTGCCTGGCACTGGCAGTGGATCACTACATAAAGAAACTGCCAAGTCTAGCATCACAGAACCTACACAGCATGTGACTGTGTGTGAACACAAATTAAAGATGTCCTAAGGCTTGGATTGCTGAAATGTACTTGGCCGTATACTCCAATCTGTCATCTGGCCTTAAGCTAAAGACCAACACACATTTCAGGGAAATTCCTTATGAATTGATTATTCCCTAGCTTTATTTATTATACCTAGACAAATTGCATCATATTTTTAACTAACATCATTTAAAATTTCACATAAAATGTCCCTAATCTCCATTAAAAATGCAATAAAGCACCATGAGTATGAATTTCTCAGTCACAGAAATTGTCATGGTCAGCCATCAGCGGGCACTGAATGTGGAACCAAAAATTTACTATAATTTTGATTTCTTTTTTCCTCTATTTTTCAGACACTGCAAATGGATGTAAACAGGCTGAACATAACCTTGCTTCGGATATTCCGCCAAGGAGTGGCTGCAGCTTTAGGACTCTTACCCCAGCAAGTGCACATCAATCGCCTCATTGTAAGATGCCTACGTTTTGCATTCCCAGTACAAACTTTGATCTTTATTGAAGGCTTTAGTAATAAAGAGCCCCCGTGCTACAGTTCTATGGCCCAGGAGCCAAATCTGGCACACCACCTCTTTTTGCAAGGAAAGTTTTATCGGAGCAAGCCTCGCCCATTTGTTTACATATTGTCTATGGCTGCTTTCGTGCTACAATGGCAGAGCTGAGTAGTTGGCTAAATTGAAAGCTAGAATATTTGGCTAGTTGGCCCTTTCCAGAAAAGTTTGTCAACTCTCTGATAGTTCAGGGCTAGCTACTATCCCGATAGATATGAACAGAGGGGCCGAAAAGACTTGTCTCACCAACCTAACACTACTCCCAAAATATTCTCCTTAAGAGTGAGAGCTTCTACATCAGTTAAGACACCATCTCCAGACAGTATCTATTTAAACCCTTCAAGTGTATCAGGATGAAGGGTACCAAATGCACAAGGCAGAGGATTTCGAAAAAGAATAAAGAAGACCCAACCCTTCAGGACAGCAGCACAAATGGAATGCATGAATAGATAAGGCTGGAAGTCATGCGAAAACTTAGATGGGGATCTGATCTGGGGTGGGGATGAGGTAAAACCGAAGGATCTTTTGTAGAGGGCCCACTTTAGACCTATCTATCAGTCACCCACATCCTTTCTTTCCCCCTTTCCTCAGTGTTTGGGAACCTTGATGTCATCCAACTACATGTTCCCATCTGCATGTGAAGGTGGGTGTGAGCAAAGGCAAAGAAAGGCAAATTCAAATCATAAGATTTTCTTTTTGTAAAAATCTAATTACCTAAGGTTCCTGTGAAAAGGGGCTTTGGGATCATCTAGTATCTCACTGCACATACCCCTCCTGTAAATTCTTACGCTCTTGCTTAGGCTTATCTGTCTATTGCGTCAATATCTGTATTTTCAGCTACGGAGAAGAATTTGCTTTTTATTTTGCTTTAGAGTTTTTGTTTCTTTGAATTTTTTCTGTGTGTGGAGGATGAGTTGTTTCAGACCCCGTGATAACTTTCATTCCGTGTCAACTATTTCTTGAGACTAAATAAACTTAAAAAAAAAAAAACCCAACTGTAGTTTTTAACACAGTACCATTGAAGAGGAAATACAACACTCCCCAATATCCTGAAAGAATTAAAATTGTTTCTTATATCCAGGGTATAGCGGGCTCAAGTGAGAAGACAGGGATTACAGATGTCTTAGATCTAGACCTAAATCTTTTAGGTATGCTTAGATATCTTGGATATACTTTTGTGTGTATAGATTTAATGAGCATAATAGCTCTTTGCAGGGATGAAAAATAGTTTTGGAACACACAGGGAGGTATATGCTTATCCTCAGAGAATGCTAGTGGCATTTATATACATATATATGTATATACATATATATATGTATATATATGTATATATATATATATATATAGTTTGTTTTTAAGAGAGTGCGAGTGGGGGAAAGGGGCAGAGAGAGAAAGAGAATCTTAAGCAGTCTCCACGCTCGGTGTGGAGCCCAATACGGGGCTTGATCCCACGACCCTAGGATCACGAGCTAAGTCGAAATCAAGAGTCAGATGCCTCAACCGAGGCGCCCCTATATATGTCTGTTTCTAAGAGCAGTTATTATAACCGATGGAGCTATGATGATGCAAGAGGCAGTAGAGCACGGTGCTTTGGAGGCAGGCAGACAGAACCGTACTGCATTTCAGCCTGACCATGTCCTACCGTGTGACCTTAGGCAAGCTACTTAACGTTTCTTCATTTGCAAAATGGAAACTATAATACCTATGTCCTGGAGGTGTTTTCAGCATTAAATGGATAACAGATTTAAGGTACCTAGGAGTGTATCAGGCATAAAACAAGTCATCTATTCCTACCATTGTGGTTATTAGGTCAGAAACTGTTTAAATTATTATAAACATGTTTCACGTCAGCATTATGCTGTATTTAGTCTTTGTCTGATATCTCCCGCAAACACAGAAACGTTTTTTCTGGGTTTCCAGGAGGACACTGACCCTGCATCTTAGTGTATGTGTTGCCGAAGTGAGCATGATACTGCATTTTATACCTGGCTGAACTTCTGATAAATTGCACTGAAAGATCGTTGTCTAGCATGAGCGAACTCCATGCATCAACAAGAAAAGACTAACAACAATTCCCTCCATAAGTGCAGTGTTATTTCATTATGTCATTTTTGTGTGGTGTTTGTTTTGTGTGTGCATGTGGCGTATCAGCCATTTATGGTAAGAAATACCGTGTTTCCATTTCAGCTAAGGAGGTAATACTAATAGGAAAGTACCATGATATTACTGCCCAGCATATGCATTTCTACCAAGGGTAGATTTTAAAAGTATAATATACTTGAGGTGAAAGACGGGATCAGGGAAGCAACTTCAAAGTTCATCTAGCATCACCTTCCTTAGTTCAGCCTTTACGTTAATACAAGTTATAAGAAAAATATATGGAGTGGTGGTGTCTAATAATTGTACCATTATAACAGGTTTTATTTAATTCATTTGGTTTAAAAGGTTTTTTTTTAAGTTTATTTATTTATTTTGAGAGAGAGAGCAACTAGGGGAGGGGCAGAGAGAGAGGGGAAAGAGAGAATCCCAAGCAGTCTGCACACTGTCAGCACAGAGCCTGATGCAGAGCTTGAACTCACGAACCGTGAGATCATGAACAGAGCTGAAATCAAGAGTGGGACACTTAACTGACTCAGCCACCCCAGCGTCCCTAATTTATTTGATTTTAAAATGCCTCTTTAAACACAAAATGCTGGGGCGCCTGGGTGGCGCAGTCGGTTAAGCATCCGACTTCAGCCAGGTCACGATCTCGCGGTCCGCGAGTTCGAGCCCCGCATCGGGCTCTGGGCTGATGGCTCAGAGCCTGGAGCCTGTTTCCGATTCTGTGTCTCCCTCTCTCTCTGCCCCTCCCCCGTTCATGCTCTGTCTCTCTCTGTCCCAAAAATAAATAAACGTTGAAAAAAAAAATTAAAAAAAAAAAAAATAAACACAAAATGCTTCGGGAACGTCTACACGATACGTTTCAAAGATCACAATATGGAATGGAAATTAAACCAGAGTCCAATGAAATATAAAGATACAAATCTTGAAGTGTCAACTAATTGAAAGAAGGCCATTGGAAAATCTCAGGCTTTGGGCTGTTAATACTGAGTGTCCCAGATAACTAATAAATGTGATTGCCAAGATGCCTTTGGACATTCTAGGGTTCTGATTTTCTTTAATGTTTCTAGGGGGAAGGTGAAAATATTTCCCAAAGCTGTTTAAAATGCCTATTAATGTACACAAATAATTTGCTTTTACTAGGGAAAGAAGAACAGTGTTGAACTATTTGTGTCTCCTATAAACCGAAAAGCAGGAATTTCGGATGCCCTCCCATCTGAGGAAGTGCTGCGTTCACTTAATATAAATGTCTTACATCAAAGTTTATCTCAATTTGGAATTATAGAAGTCTCCCCTGAGGTATGTTGTTCATGGAATATTTCATTTAAAAATGTGCACAGCTGGCATGACATGGTAACTCGATTCCGGGAGGTGTTGAAATGAAAGCTGTTTATTGTGTGTTATTTGATAATAAAAATCTCCCTAAGGGTCAGAATTCTCTGATCTTCATACTTAATATGTTTGTTCCTTACGGAATTTATTTTCACATCAAAATTCCATTCCGAGGCACTTTCTTCTCCAAATCTTTATGGTCTTGTAGCTTCTATTGACTTATCCAGTAAATTGTGTTGAAGAAAAGCCATTTGGATATATTTGTCGGTTGATTACTTGAAACTGAAGTGTCCAAAATTACACCCTTCTATTCTCTTCTTCAACAGGCGTACTCCTCACTGCCTTCATTGTCACAGTGGTTGCCAGATACTTACCTTTGTCCACAATCTAGGAGTTCATTTGAGATGTGGTTTTTATTTTATTTTATTTTGTCTTGTTTTCTGAGGAACATAATTTTAAGAACTATGAATGTATTATTCTTCATAGTGTTTTCTAAATCTGCACTTTTTAAATTGCCCCCACCATCTCCGCCATCCTTGCCCCTGAATAAATTCAGTCCCTTTTTACCTTCTGCTATGTCCCATTCTAACAAACTTGCTGGAATGATCATCATCCTGAATGCATTTAATTAAATTCACAGAATCATAGACTCAGAGTCTGAGGGAGCATATGTGAACATTTTACAGATATAGAAACTAAGGCTCATAGAAATCAAGTGACTTCACCAAAGTGACAAAGCAAATGAGGTATAAAACAGCCTTTGACATCTAGACATCTCGACTCCTAGTCTCTTCCCCTATGCAGGGAAGCACAATGCCTCTCACTTCAGCAGATATCACCGGTGTGGTATAAAAAACTTTGGTCCAAGACTGAGCTTGAATCCCAAAGCCAGCACGTAAGATGTGTGTGACCTTGGGCAAGTGATTTAATCTCTATGAGATTAAGTCTGTCTTTGGCATAGTATCAGCCTCTCTGAGCCTCAGTTTCTTCATATCCAAAATGGGTATAGTAAAAAAAAAAAAAAAAAAAAAAAAAGGTGGGGGGAGTATAGTTTTATCTTATAGACTTGAAATATGAATTAAATTTTAGAAATATATGTGGAAGTCCTTACACAGAGTAGGGACCAAACAAATATAATTTGAATGCAGGACAGTTTTTTTATTGGCAGAATGAAGATGTATTTCATCATTGAGCCATGACTGTAACAACAACCTCCAGCCAGTCTTGCTGCATCTAGTTTTGCTCTCCTCCTTGCCCTCTCCGTGCTCTGCACAACCCCAACACACACACAAGGGATTTTCCCTCTTGTCACACAGAGTAATCTTTTTCAGAGCAGATCTGGCCGTGCTCTCCTAATGTCATGATTCTTGATTCTTCTTTGCCTTCCTAAATGCTATAGAATCACAGCTAGATTTCTTAATATGATATATGGTCCTTGGTGCACTGGGCTTTCTGATTGTTGGACAGCACCCTCCTAGTTTATGCTTCAGCACCTCTACACTCAGTGAGTACCAGGACACCCCCATACTCTCTTCCCTCCATGCTTGTGCATATGTTGATCCATCTGTACACCTTTCGTGGTTCAAGATCAGTCTACTATATAACAAAGCCTTCCCTTGTGCTTCCACAGATGTGGGCTCTTGCTTTGTGTTCTCACTGAGCTTAGTGCCAGAAGCCCTTATCCCGTCTTGGTCTTCAAATCTATTTCTACCCTATAGGCTCCTTGAGAACATATGCCATTTCACTTTATCTGTTGTCTCCACCCCTCCATTCAGACGCTGGCATATAATGGGCACACAAATAGACAAGCAGTGTGCTAGGTAGTGTCCAAAGTTGGACAAATAAATGAATAAACAAACAAGTAAATAAATAAAATACGATTTTGGCTTTCAATGAGTTTGTATTCTAGTATAGGGCAAATAAGATATAAGCAGATAAGGAGAATACATGGTAATGTTACCACACTGGGCCATAGGAGCTTTGAGGAAGAAAGCCCCTCATTTCCTGCTTCAGAGAGGCCAGGGGAAAAGGTCAATATGAGCTTAAACACCCAAACTCCTCCTCAACCCTGATTGCATGTGACTCTGAAGGGCTTCCCTTTTGTATCCAACCAAACACCATTTCCATATCTAGGCCCTTGACAGACGGCCTTGCACACTATCTTGCCCAGGACAGTGCTGTAAAATTTAAAAAGCCCATTGGGTTTATTTATTTGCTCCCGTAATCTTTCAGTGAATATTATAAGCAGTCTTCCCTGTTGCTTTATTCTGAGTTTAAATGCCACTCTGAATGCTTTAGGAATACAGCAGCTTAGTGAGTCATCCAGATTTGCAAACCAAGAGAAGCTCACCAAACAAAAAAAACAGTAAAAATTAAGTATTTGTCCTCCAACACACCTCAGCCCAGTGATAATGAGGGGCTTGGCACAGAACTATTAGCCCACCATAGACCACAGGTCTGTAGTGTAGTTGAATAATGGAAGTATACTTGATGCGCAAAATGTGATACTTTTTATGAAAGTGTAGAAATTTAGAAATCTAGGAAATCTAGAATCCAGAGAATATTACCTGACAGGACACTGGGAAGTATTTTAATTGGATATGAGGCATTTCAGTAAGGAGAGAAGGATGGATTGTTTGCGGCTTTTTGTTCAGGCACTTCTAGAATGGACCCAGCATTACCCTCTGACCTGAAGTCCTAATGCAGAAACAAGAGAAAGCCATCTATGGTCCCGGGCAACCTCAGCAACATAGGGTCCAAAGGGGCACTGCAAAAGCATTTGTTGATATTTGTTTAAGCTGGTGATGGTATTCTGTTTCCCCATTTCTTTATTCATCTTTGTCATTAACGCTGATAACAACTTATGCCTCAACCCATTCTTTCACATTTTTATTCCAAATTATCACTGTGCTGTGCTAACATGTTTATTAACAGAAAAAAAAAAAAGAATATTGGTATTTTGGTTTCTCATCCTTTATCTGGATTAGAGAACACTGTGAATGCAGTCTCAAAGCATCTATTTCTAAGTTAATATGCGTTACTTTCAGGGAAGGACATGTTTTCCATCGTTGCCCTTTCTTTATCTGCTTGATTTAATTGGAAATGACTCTTGGGAAACAAAAATACCAAATACAGAATTACTTTTGTTTATTCATCTGTTTTCACTTTATTTTTTTTTAATTTTTTTTCAACGTTTATTTATTTTTGGGACAGACAGAGACAGAGCATGAACGGGGGAGGGGCAGAGAGAGAGGGAGACACAGAATCGGAAACAGGCTCCAGGCTCTGAGCCATCAGCCCAGAGCCCGACGCGGGGCTCGAACTCACGGACCGCGAGATCGTGACCTGGCTGAAGTCGGACGCTTAACCGACTGCGCCACCCAGGCGCCCCTCATCTGTTTTCACTTTAATCTAAGTTTTGGGGGAGAAAAAGATATTATTTCTTTTATATATTTTTATGAGCTGGAACATTGTAAGTGCTCCCATATTTTTTTATTATAAGATGCTCATAAAGATAAAATTAGACTTCCTGTTGCCTAGTAAATTAAATCTTAGGGAAATAAAATGAAATTCATTATTTTAGTTTCTATTTTTAAATTTTTTTATAAAATTAATTAAAAATTAATTAATGACTGAATTAAATATGTATTGAAATAGTGAGTTTTACATTGATAATGCAAAAATGATCTAGGATTTGCTGCTGTTGTTTAATGGCGAATTATGCCAGTTTGGCAGGTCTTATGTTTCAAAGGAGGAAGTTACCTTCCTTACTAACAGGCCAAGGTGCTGAATGATTCTTTCATGGAATATTCACATCCAGAAAAAAATACATACCAAATAAATATATACCATTACCCATGAGCATGGTGATTATTCCTTGAAACTAGAACATCAGTCAACAATCTAAAGAATTATAGTCCTGACCATACAAAGCAGAGGAGGAATACAATTAAAGATAACATGTGTTGGGTAATTCAGAACGAATTGTTCACTTTATGCATAATACAGTGGACATTTAGCATTTATCTAACAAAATTATATTGTTGTAGGATACACCTTGTTTATCTACCTAACTCAATTAACCAGATAATTAAAATATTTCCACTTCATTCTTATTCTGTGTGCTTCATCTCTTCTAAAAAGATATATCTCCTAAAGCCTCTGAATCATGTCTTCTAGCATTTGGGATGTCTCCCATCACTTGGGATCAGAATTGTTTAAAAAAAAACAATTAAGACAACTATCGTGCATCAAATTATTAAACAATGCAGAGAAGCCGTATTGTGGGTACAGGAAACAGCCCAAATTTTAAGTAATAAGCAAAATTCATCAGCTTCTTTCACTGCAACAGAGTTAAAGGGCAAAGCATGTAGGTAGATGTAGCTATGATATAAGACGTAAAGATAATACAGTGGCATTGGGTTTGACCTGACTGTGGAGCCTCTGAATTATTGAACCCTCAGCCCTTTGACAAACTGTAAAGGCATCACATTAACCTTATGCAAAGGTTAGATTGGAGATTCCTGTGAATTATACTCTTTTGACTTGTGGGATCTTAACTAAAAACTTTTCCATTTATTACCCTATCCTTATCAATTTTTTAGATCTCTGTACAAATATAGTAGTGCTCAGCAGTAATAGCATGACTCAGAAGGAAATCTATTTACCAAGAAAGCGCAGTGACTAAGTTCTAGGAGTTCAAAACAAGTGCCTTTCTAACTAGGAGTGGGGGAGTGGGGGTAGGAGGTTAATTCTTCCATCATCACCACTTTGGTTAAAAGAGAAAACAAAACAGATTTGTCTTAAGCAGAAAGGAACATGTTGATATTCCAGAGGTGTCGAACTATAGCAGAAAAAGAAAGAAAGAAAGAAAGAAAGAAAGAAAGAAAGAAAGAAAGAGAAAGAGAAAGAAAGGAACCAAATCAGGTTAGGAACACAAAATTTCTTTCCACCCACCTAACCACTGCTTTTTATCCAAATTTTACATGAACTAAAGCTAAGATCCTCATAGTTAAATTTGACAAGTTTAGGCTGTCTACTTGAAGGCTTAACTAGTTTGCTTTTATAGCAAGCAATAGTTGTTATTTAGTTGCCTGTAAAAAACTCATTACCATATTTATACCTGGTTTCTACAAGAGTTGGTTTTTTTTCTGATAGTTTCCAGCTATGTTTATAGAGGTATTGTATTAAATATGATCCGGCTGAGGTCAAAGAGTAAAAGACAAGTCACCACTTGAATGCAAGATTTCCTTTCCAGTAGGGTACTTGGTTTCTAATCATTTCATCAAGCAAGTATTTTCAGATTCTCCCTCAACTGACCACTTACATATTTTTCAAATATATACAAGTCATTTCTTATATCTACGAATTTGTGTCTTAGAAAGTAGGCGAGATGTTACAGTGAGCATATCAGTGTTTTATAAGCAAAAGCAATGGAAATTCAACTATGCAAGCAATAGGAGTCTGCCTCAAATCATTTTTATGATCACAATTGAACTCCAAGATCCTTTCTGCTCTGTTTTGTTCAAGTCCCCAGCAACTTGAGTTCCAGGATAAAAGTTTTTATAAACTATTTTTTAAGGCAACTATTTCTTTTTGTCTAATTTACAAACATTGAATGTGTTGTATTTTTTAAAAAGTCTTGAAAAATAATTTAACGATGATTTCAAAGTTCAGACACCTACAAGGACAGGGGTGTTCTTTTTCTTCAAGAATTTTATTTTTGACACAACTATGTATTTCTCATGATTCTGTGGGTTGACTAGGATCAAGTAGGTGGTTTTTCTCTTCCACATAGTAGGAGCTGAAGTCACCCCAGTGGTTACATTAAGCTGGGCACTCATCTGCCACTAGGGTGCCCAAGATGAACTCTCATTCTCCATGGCCACTATTCATGTGGCTTTTTCATCATCAATATCTTGTTGTTCAGGGCTTTCTTAATTGTTGGAGGCAATATCCAAAGACAGACAAGGACTCTCACCGAGGGAAATAAAAGGCATACTTCAACAAAATGGAAGTTTAGGTGAGCGGAAACATTTGACTTGATTTAGCATTTATGTTTTTCCCAACTGTAGGCCATTCAGTTTCAAGCTAAAGTTTCCTTAACTATGAATCTTTAAATTTCACTGAATTATAAAATTTAATTGCCTTCTAAGTTGTGATATTAATAGATGTGGGTTTTTTTTTTTAAAGAAGGAGTGGGTGAAATAAAACTAAGACACTCATTCACATTTTATTCAGCTTCTTCTCCACCCTTTCACCCACTAAGCAGAGAGCAAAAAAATTTTAAAGGCGCAAGTAAAACTATTTATCTTACTTTTATTTCCAAATAATTCTGCACTTTTTGATGCTCCCTGTTGCTTTAAGTAAAATATAATATCCTAACAATTTGTAGGTGGAGGTGAACTTCAATCAGGTGGAGGTGAACTGCAAAAGTAGACTGCATTCAAAGGAAAAAAAAAAAAGATTTGACGAAAGAGAAAAAAAGGAAGGAAATGATCCTGACACTGTTACTCTGTTTATAAAAGCATCAAGAGATTTTGTTTGCACCTGTTTCACTTTTGTTTGAAGTCAAGAGCTGCATTGCAGCACGTAAACCAGGGTGTTGGTGTTGTGGGAGGGGACTTAAAACAGTAAGGAAAGCTTCAGAAACAGTTTCCTCAGCACAGAAAAGAACAGAACTCTTTTACTTATGAACCAGGTAATTTCCCAGAGAGACTGTTGGAGGGACATTTACGAAGTCTAGGACCCAATATGCCATGTCCGGCACGCTCGCTCCTGCACAGGAGATAAAATCATCTCTTCATGTATAGGGACGGCTGTCCTCGTCTCAGATCAGTTTGAGAAGCAGCTCTGGCAGCGAGGGATGTAGGTGTGTTCTACTACACTGAATGGAGTGAAGCTAAAAATATGTTGAGTGTCTGATAAGAACGCCATTCTCCTCAAACTCTCATTTAACGTCAGACTTTCTGTTTTGCTTTTAAAGAAAAATGTTTTACAAGGGCAGCATGAAGCGGACAAAATCTGGAGCAAAGAAGGATTTTATGCTGTTGTCATTTTTCTCAGCATCTTTGTTATTATAGTAACGTGTTTGATGGTAAGTTTGCTTCTTTATATATCTTATCCCTTACTGAGCCACTGCTTAATACTATGGGATACTGTCATTCAAACGAATGTTGAAAAGACTGGGAACAGAAGCAAGGCTTTGATCCTATTAGACTGGGAATATTTCATATCTGACGGCAGAGTGATAGCTAAGGAAAACCTAAGGAATTACAGATTCTGACCTGCAGAATAAGGCTGTAATTGCACTGAGGCTTTTAGTAACTTGATCAACCCTGGGAATGAAGCTTTAGAAAGTGATTTACTGTGGTCACTGGAGCCCTCAAAGTCATTAAAGTCTCATGGGCACACTTTGGGCTTACTTTATTTCTTCTTTTATATCATCTTTATGGAACTCAGGACAAATTTTAAAAAGAAACGTCTTAGGGGCAAGCTTATATCTTTAAGAATCGTTGATTTCCTTATTTATTTTTAAAGATAAATAGCATTAGATATTAATGCTATTAGATAAATAGCTAAAGATAGATAGCATTCTGCGAAATTCTAGGCATTAAAAGGGATGATCATAGGCTCAAAGGCTAGATAATTCACTGTCGACTAACTTTTTAGGTGAATGAATTTGAAAAGTATAAAAGTATACACGGCAAATAGTTCTGTAAATTATAAATTATAAATGTGTAGCCTTTAAAAGTATATTTCTAATTAAAAAAAAAAAGAACCCAGAGTAAACCCACTAAACTAGGCAGCTCTATTTTGTATTGAGGGAGTTAACAGTTACTTTTCAAATACATTGATAAAATTTTCCTATTCTTTCAAAAATTCTGTGATGTACTTTAAAATATTTGATGTTTACAAAGGGGTTTAAACATTTTTTTCCTTGTGCTATGTTCTTTTTAATTTTGTACATTTTCAAAAATATTCCTTCCTTAGCTCTTAAATGCCCCCAAAAGACATCACACTACATACTATTCAACCAACAGTATTGCTAAGTGTCTTATTGGTTTTTGTTCATTTATGTTTCCCCTGCTGGGGAGGGGTTTATGTTAGAAAGATTAGGGCTTAGTTGGGAAAGGCAGAGGCTGAGTAAGTCTAAACTTGAAGGATATAAAACATTTAAGGCCTTGAACATGGTGATGATGGGCATATTTCCTCGAGTCTAAATATAGGAAGCAGTAAGGACACCCTAAAGCTTCCATCATCATGAATTCAGAAGTGTCTGTTCTCCTATGGGCACACATTTAGCAAGATTTCTAAGAATTGTGACACAATAATAAAAAGAATAAGTTAAACATTGAGTAAGAAATTTGATTTTTATGTATTAAATGGTGGAGACTGAGAGGGAAAAATTTAATGAGACAAAGTTGGAGATTTTAGGGAAACTATGACTGAGACCTCTGGGCATTTTTTAGTATTTTAGAGGGTGTGTTTGTTGTTGTTGTTGTTGTTGTTGTAATAGTTAATTGCACTATTTTAACATATGCGGCTCTTCCTTAAGCTGAGGAATCTTGAGGGCTTTTTTCTCTCTTGTCAGTCACAATTAGAGTGTTTTTCTGCTTCATAGATGAAAAGATGGGAGGAAGAGGAGAATTCAAGGAGGTTGAGAGTGCTAAAAGCAGAGACTGCTGGGGGGGCGTTGGGCGGACGGATAAGATTGGGCAGAGCAAAGGCTAGGGTAAAGGAGGGAAGTGGGAAGGCAGATTCCTGAGCAGCCTCTGAGTCCTGGAGGGCAGAGAGAGGCCCAGCAGAGCCTGCTCTTACCATGTAAGACTCGGTCCAGGCTCTGCCTCTCTAACTCAGGAGCACCTGCATATCCAGCATGACTGGATAAATCCTTTCATGACATATTGCTCTCATGAGGCAAAAGAATCTGTGGTGGCCACACTCTCAACCCCTGGGGGCCAGAGACTAGCTCTTCTTTTCCCAGTTTCTGCCAAGCATCAATGTAAAAATCAGAAACCTAGATAAGTCTGCTCCAAAGTTACTACAACAAATCGAGAAAGGAATGTTTCCAAAGTATGGGTGATTGCTGTCCACTGGGTTGGCAGTTAGATTCATCCATTCATTCAGTCTACAAATTCCTGCAGGGGATACACTGTGGACCTGTGGTTGGCACTGTGGCCAAAGGAGAGAACAAGATCCCTGTTCTTGTAGGACCTATACTCTAAAGGGGAGGGGGAGGGGGGACACAGATAATAATTTAGTACTTTTCTTTTAAACAAATAATGAACATGCTGCATGATTCCAAGTATTTGACCTTCTGGAAAAGGCAAAACTTTAGAGATAATCAAAAGATCAGTGGTTGCCAGAGGTTTCAGGGGAGGAGATGGATAGGTAGAGCACAGCGGATTTTTATGGCAGTGAAACTATTCTGTACAATACTGTGGTGGTGAATACATGGCCTCATGGATTTGTTAAAATCCATAGAATGGGGGCACCTGGGTGGCTCAGTCGGCTAAGCGTCCAACTTCAGCTCAGGTCACGATCTCGCGGTCCATGAGTTTGAGCCCCGCGTCGGGCTCTGTGCTGACCGCTCAGAGCCTGGAGCCTGTTTCTGATTCTGTGTCTCCCTCTTTCTCTGACCCTCCCCCGTTCATGCTCTGTCTCTCTCTGTCTCAAAAATAAATAAACGTTAAAAAAAATTAAAAAAAAAAACCCCATAGAATGTACAACAAAAAGAGTGAGCCCTAATCTAGACTACGGATTTCGGTTAATTATGATATCCAGTATTGGCTCATCAATTGTAACACATGCGACCACACTAATACAAAATGTTAATAGGGAATATTGTTTAGGGAAATAAGGGAGAGAGGGTATATGAGAACTCTGTACTCTTTGCTGCTGTGTGTAAACCTAAAACTGATCTTAAAAAATGAAGTCTATTCATTTTTTTTAAAAAATCATATATTGTGCAGTGCTGTGAAGAGATACCTTAATAGTGAGTGAGCGGAACAGAACCCTCGGAGACTTCCAAGATATGTGACAATGTGGGGAGAGGGCCTCCCAGGCAGAGGACAGAGCAGTTGAGGTGGAAATAAGCCAGCCTCTCTGGGCTTAACAATAAGGGTGGAAGCTGAAAGTTTTAAACAGAGCTTTGATGTGATTTGATGTGTGGATTTACAAGAGCAGGTGCTCTGCTGGTGAAGAGTGGTTGGGAACAGAACACGAGGCAAAGCTGGGAGCAGTAGGACTCTTCTGGAAGCCATTGTGTTAGCCTGGTGACAAAGATGATGATGGCCCAGAGGAGGGATGGTGGTGGAGATGGAGAGAAGTGAATGGTTGGGATTTATTTGTAAACGGAAATGACAGGATTTGCTCCCTTCTCAGGGAGAAGGAAAGAAAGAAATTAAGGTTGACTCCTCATTTATTTGGCTGAGTACCTGGCTGGTGGAGCTCCCATTTCTTGGGCAAGGAACACATTGGAGGTGGGGGTAGTGAGAGAAACAACACTTTTCATGTGTCTTCCAGTTGCCCTTGAATAAATGAAAGAAGTAGAATGATATATTTCAAACACAATCTTAAATTTTCATGAGAAAAGGTCGCTTTGAAAAGTCACAGGGGAGGGGTGCCTAGGTGGCTTAGTTAGTTGAGCATCTGACTCTTGATTTCAGCTCAAGTCATGATATCACTGTTCATGGGATCCAGCGCCATCAGGCTCTGTGCTGATTGCGCAGAACCTGCTTGGGATTCTCTCTCTCCGTCTCTCTCTGCCCCTCTGCCGCTCATGTACACACACACACACACACTCTCTCTCTCTCTCTGTCTCTCTCTCTCTCAAAATAAATAAATAAGCTTTAAAAAAAGGGAAAAAACATTAACAGAGGAACCAGCAGTATACATGAAGGAATTAATACTGATAGAAAAATTCTGGAGCACCTGGATGGCTCAGTCAGTAAATCGTCCAACTCTTGATTTGGGCTCAGGTCATGATCTCATTGTTTGTGAGTTCAAATCCCTCATAAGGTTCCATGCTGACAATACAGAGCCTGATTGGGATTCTCTCTCTCCCTCTCTCTCTGCCCCTGCCCCACTCTCTCTCTATCTTTCAGAATAAATAAATTTTAAAATAAAAAAAAAGAAAAATTCTACCTACTCAGACTGGATTTAACATGAAGTTAAGTTTATCTGATGCAACTATAACACTGACATGTCAACAGTTCACATTTAGGGACTTGTCAAATGTGATTCTCTAAAAAAGCTTATCTTTGCTCAAGTAGTTTTGATAGTGACCTTGATTTAAAGTAAGTTTTTTACTTGGCTCTCTCAGTAATAGTTGTGCTATCACTTTTGCAATTTTCAAACACATAATATTCTGATTCTATTTCCCATGATTTTGTTGATTCCATGCAAAAGAAAAGACACAGTACAGAATTTCCCCTCTGGCAATAACTATATGTATGAGAGATCAAATACCATTATTTCGATCCAGCCTTCCTACATACCACAGAAACAAAAGGCATATGGTTTTATTATGAAATTTTATAGGTAAATTGCTGTAATGGTGGATTATGTGTGCTATGTAACAATAACATAAGGCTTGGCAAAATTTTTGAAATGTGGCATATTGTTTACTTTCCTTAAAATAAAAAAAAATTATATTGCCAGGCATAAAATTAGACATGCATGACATTTTCAAATGTGTGACTTATTTAGCACCTCTCAAATGTGAATGTAGAGTGGGTGGAGCGACAAATAGACAAATACAATTTTCCAAGGAAAAGTGTGTGGGCAATTTCCAATCCATTCAGTCTGTTTTAGGTAGGGGAAATGTATTACTAAGAAGAATTAGTTATTAAACTTCAATAAACAATGGAAGGAACATTTATCATCAAAATTAAATCTTCAAATGTACTTAGAGGTTTATTACAAAGTGCAAAGGCATTTATGAAATGTAGGTAGAGATATCTACAAGCCAGATTGCTTCTGGAAAGCAATTTTAGAAAATACAGGAAAAGAGCTCTTGATGTCAACAAAAGTTTTAGCATGTTAGACCCATAAAAAAGCCAATTATTAGTCATGTAGAAGTTTTCTAGTCATGGTCTTGGTAGCTGAGACAGGAAGTTGTATGTCAGATCACCTGCTATAGCCTGAGCCCCATGCAGTGAAAACATGTCACAGGTGGACATAAACAGTACCCTCTTCTAATTGGTTATATATAATTGCTAGAGACTGAGGGAAATGGGAATAGATTTCTGGCTGGAATGATCTGTTTACAGAACCATTTCTGTAAAACATACCATTTTCAGAGTAGGCATGTGCCTTGAAGCAATTTTTAATTTTGTTCTATCTTAATAAAAACTGTTTACTTCTTAAGTATTAAGAATGCAATCCTCTTAATAATAAAAATAATAACAATAGTAATATTTAATGTCTTCCCTTTATTGCACACTTACTGGTACTAAATTGGCACTAAATTTACTGTGTGGTACTAAATACTTAATGTATTTTTAAGCCACTTTATTGAAGTATGATTGACATACAAAAAGCTGTGCAGATTTAATGGATACAACTTGGTGAGTTTGGAGATAAGTATATACCTATAAAACCATCACCACCATCTTTGTCATAGATCTTCCTATCACTTCCAAAAGTGTCCTCCTGCTCTCTATTTATTTTTTTTATTATTTTTTGAAAGCTTATTTATTTTGAAAGAGAGAGAGAGCACATGCATGCATGAGCCAAGAGGGGCAGAGAGAGAGGGAGAGAGAGAATCCCAAGCAAGCTCTATGCTGTCAACGTGAAGCCCAACACGGGGCTCAGTCCCACAACCCTGGGATCATAACCTGAGCTGAAATCAAAAGTCAGATGCTCAACCCGCTAAGCCAACCAGGCACTCAATTTTTTAATTATTATTCTGTATTGTGATAAGAACACTTAACATATGATCTACCCTCTTAGCAAAGTATTTTAAGTATACAATGTTGTATTATTAACTATAGACTCCATGCATAAACACTTAATGTATTTTAGTTTGCTAATTTTCCTGATGAGGAAACCAAGATCCTGAGAGGATCAGTGACTTGACCAAGAGCACACAAAGGGACTGGGTAATTATATTGGGGAGAGAGGAGGATCTGTCCTGTGCACTGTCAAGTATCTAGCAGCATCCCTGGCTTCTGCCCACTAGATGCCAGTAGCACCCCACCACACACCCTATTATGACAACCAAAACCATCTCAGAACATTACCAAATGCCCCTGAAGGGCTAAATCCCTGCTGGTTGAGAACCACTGTCTTACAACTTAATTCCATGACAACCCACCTATTGCCAGGTAACAACATCTTCCATTCTTTCCATGTTTTGTCAACCAAGTCTCTCTCTTGAGTATTTTTTTTTTTAATTTTAGGGAAAGAGAGAAAGAGAGATGGGGGGGAGGAAGAGAGAGAAAGAGAGAGAGAGAGAAAGAGAGAGAGAAAATCTTGAGCAAATTCCATGCTCAGTGCAGAGCCTGATGCAGGGCTCAATCCCATGACCCTGGGATCATGACCTGATCCAAAATCAAGAGTTGGATGCTCAACCAAATGAACCACCTAGGTGTCCTCACTCTTGAGTATTTTTAAAGTGTCTTGTAAGCATTATATATTCTCCAAGGCGTAGGCATCAGTTCTGCCTAATCAAAGGCGTAGGCATCAGTTTGTACACATATGACACAGATTAAAAAGCTGACCTGTAACCAGCGATGAAGGAAGCCAATGACTGTAAAATATGTGGCAAAGGTTCTTCAGCAAGAACATAAACTCATGAAGTAAAGAAGGACTTTGGACTAGAGCTACTTCTATACCAATATAATCATAAAAGTTACCTGTCAAGAGCTATTGAGAAAGCTGTTATTTCCTTGGCTGTCTCATTTTCATTTTTGAAAATAAATATTTGCTTCTCCAAATTTTCATTTTAAAAATGAAAATATGCTTATCCAAATATTCCAATTTGGAAATGAAAATATGCTTCTCCAAAACCCAAATGTAAACAGGCAATCAAATGTTCTGATGTACATATTATATTCAGATGTGAAGAACTAAGAATATATAACATATGTATTATCTTTTATTAAAGATATTTTTGTGAAGGTACAGATGTATTTGTTTCTCTTCTCATTCAAGTAAATAGCTGGCTTGCAATTAAGAAATAAAAAGTTAGGGACACCTGGCTGGCTCAGGCAGAAAAGCATGCGACCCTTCATCTTGGGGTCGTGAGTTTGAGCCCTATGTTGGGTGTAGAGATTACTTAAATAGATAAATATTTTTTTAAATAATCAATAAAAATAAATTAAAAAGATGTCCTGCCTTAAATTCTATTGCCTCATCTTTTAATAATTATGTATTTAACTTAGCAATCTTGTGTTATCTTATTGGTACTGTTCTCGTATTTCTAGGATTTTGTTTGCGCAAAGTGGTGGCAAAGTGCCTTTGAGGGTTATGAAAACTGAAGAGAAGCAGTAAATTAACTGCCTCCCCCCAGTTCTTAGGCATCATACACAGGGTAGGGATATTTATCTTCAATGTTTTCTATCCTATAGCTCGTAAAAGTAATTATAATAAGAGTAAGAAGATTTGTCACTTAATACTAGATGTCTTGTTTTTTTCTTATGCAGTAATATTTCTCATGGGAATATTTAGCACCATCGTTTTCAAAAATTTAAGATTTAGCTTTACCCTACCTTTGTCAGTGAACGCCACCAGTATAAAAGTTTCCATTGTATGAGGAAGTGAACTGAATAAAAGACAAAAAGGATTCTTTTTAATTGCCTGACAGTTCAATTTATAAGAACGCATTTGTAGTTATACTCCCTAGGTGCATAGTCCTTTTCCTTAAAGAGAGATTTTAATCCACAAAAGATATACTCTTAGATTTGGTGGTGTTGAAAGCCAGTGGTGAGAACCAATCTGCAGCAGATGTGATGTTAGAGTCAATCGTTAAGAATGACAGCATGGCAAAGAGCAGCACCAGAAGTAATGTAAGGGTGTGGAAAGTACATGGGTCTCCAAAGCAGAACTGCCCCAGGACTTGGATCTGCCCTCGCTGACTGCTGAATTTGGGCAAGCCACATGATTCAGATGGACTGTAATTTTTTCAATGTATAATTAGTCAGAAGGACCTATAGTGATCATCCTAACTCTGATTCCATCTGTATCCCTAATTTCAAAGACACTTACAGGGCACATGCACCCCAATGTTTATTGCAGCACTGTCAACAATAGCCAAATTATGGAAAGAGCCCAAATGTCCATCAACGGATGAATATACACATACACAATCGAATACTACTCGGCAATGAAAAAGAATGAAATCTTGCCATTTGCAACAACATGGATTGAACTGGAGGGTATTATACTAGGCGAAATAAGTCACTCAGAAAAAGATAGGTATCACATGACTTCACTCATATGTGGACTTGAGAAACTTAACAGCTGATCCTAGGGGAAGGGAAGGAAAAATAAGATTAAAAAAAAGAGGAATGCAAACCGTAAGAGACTCTTAAATACAGAGAACAAACTGAGGGTTCATGGGGTGGGGGAAGAGGAGGGAAAATGGGTGAGGGGCATTAAAGAGGGCACTTGTTGAGATGAGCACTGAGTGTTGTATGTAAGTGATAAATCACTGGATGCTACTCCTGAAGACAAGACTACAAGGTATGTTATCTAACGTGAGAATTAAATAAATAAATTAAATAAATAAATAAATAAATAAATCACTTAATGTACAATCACTCCTATTTCTTATCTCTCTGCCCAAACCTCTGTCTTGTTATAATCCGAGATGTTGGACCTGAGACATAATTAAATTTCATTTTCACTCATTTTTACATAATTTCAAAACTCCCTTTTATATCACAATTTCTAGTTCTTCAGTTCTTAATTTTGAGTCATCTTTCTCATGAGTTTGGGTTAATTTTTTCCAGGAAATGTACACAGGCAGTATATTCCCTGACACCTTGTGTATTTGAGATACTTTTAGCTTCATTCTCATGAACTTCAATTTATCGAGGTGTGGAATTCATGCATTTTTTTGTAAATGCATTTTTTCCTCAGTCACAAAAACTCTCCCATTTTCTCCTCACATTTATTCTTTTTTCAACTGACATGTTTTTTGACTGAGCACCTTTTTCATTCCATATCTCTAATTCCATGAGAACAGGGTATAGTTTATTTTGTTCATAGCAGAATCCTCAGTAAGTCTCACAATACATGACATTCAGTGGGCACTGAAAAATAGCTCTGAATGATTCACAGCTCTCTCACTTAGTCTGGTTTATCGTTCACAGTGACTTTTCTCTGACTTCTGTATGCCATTGTTTTCCTTGTTTTCACCTTCTTCTCTTTATCTTTTTGCTATATATTCCAGACAATCTCCTGACTTTGCCACATATGCCACTGGCTGTGTTTTCTGCATTGTCATTTCCGTTCTTTACTGCTTACAAGATTTTCATCCTGCTCCCGAGTTTTCAGCTTTTAAAATCCTTTTCTTCTTCATCTCAGTCTGATACCTTTTCATCTTACATTGTTGTGTTTTGCTTCTTTTTGATTTTTTAGAATATTATTTTGTTAAGCAGACTTTTTAACAACATATTTTTTGCCCATTTTAACCATTTTCTATTTTTATTATTGTAGTGAAGTTGACATACAATGTGTGTTAGTTTCAGGTGTACAATATAGTGATTCAACCATTCTATATATTACTCAGTGCTCACCATGATAAACATAGTCACCACTGCCACCACACAATGTTATTATAGTATTATTGAGTCTATTGCCTATGCTTCTGTTACTTCTATATTGTATAAATGGAACTTGGTACCTCGTAATCCCCTTCACCTATTTCCCTCATTACCCTACCCCCTTCCCTCTGGCAACCACCAGTTTGTTCTCTGTATTTATGAGTCTTCTTCTGTTTGTTTCTTTGCTCATTGGTTTTGTTTTTTAGATTCCACATACAATTGAAATTATATAGCATTTGTCTTTCTCTGGTTTATCTCATTTAGTATAATGCACTCTAAGTCCATCCATGTTATTACAAATGGCAAGATGTTACTCTTTTTATGGCTGCATAATATTTCATTGTGTATATATGCCATCTTCTTTATCCATTCATCAATGGATGGACATTGAGGTCGCTTCCATATCATGGCTATTCTACATAATGCTGCAGTAAACATAGGTATGTATATATCTTTTCGAATTAGTGTTTTCATTTTCCTCAAATAATTACCCACAAGTGCTACCAATGTATTTTGAGAACATTAGACAAATAGTTTCTAAAATTTTCCTGAAATACATTCTCAAAGGTATTTATCTTCTCCATTATTTCTGATTATTTCTTTCTCAATTTATTTCGCAATTTAATTTTTCTGTTTATTAATTCTTTAACAAATATATATGTATATGTATATATATTTTTTTCCAGTAGATTTCAAATATAGATATAACTAGAATTTAAAAGAACTTTGAAAGAAAGACTTAGTCTTAGGACTAGTTAGAGTGAATGTGATTGAAAAGTGCCAAGAAAGCCCTCTCCCTTAAAATATCACTCGTTCAGCTAATGGATTTCAGACATTAAACAAGGGAGTCCAGTTGGCCCAAAGCTTTTTGAAATGCAGACATTTTCAGTGCTGTAATTACAGACAATGGGTTAAGTCACCCCTTTATGTGCATTAACTTATCAAGTCACTTCCTGAGAACATACTTGAAGAAATACAAGGGCATCTAGTTTCTTCTTTAAGTTTATATATTTTGAGAGAGAAAGAGAGAGAGAGAGAGAGAGAGCAGAGGAGGGGCAGAGAGAGGGAGAGAGAGAATCCCAAGCAGGCTCTGCACTGTCAGTGCAGAGCCCAACACATGGTTCGAACTCAATGAACCATGAGATCATTACCTTAGCTGAAACCAAAAGCTTAACCAACTGAGCCACCAACTAGGCACCCCAAGGGCATATAGTTTCTGCGGTAATTGGAGTAGAGGAGTCAGCGTTAAGAGAAAAAAAAAATCAAATCATTATGTTGTAAGCCTTAAACTATATAATATGTCCATTACATCTTAATAAAACCAGAAAAGATAAAATAATCTTTTTTTAAAAAGTTGAAATAAGGGTACCTGAGTGGCTCAGTCAGTTGAGTGTCTGACTCTTGACTTTGGCTCAGGTCATGATCTCATGGTTCATGAGTTCAAGCCCTGCATTGGGCTCTGAGCTTACAGCTTGGAGCCTGCTTGGGATTCTGTCTCTCTTGCTCTCTGCCCTCCCCCTACTAGAGCTTTCTCTCTCTCAAAATAAATAAATAAACATTAAAAAAAAATTCTCTCCCTCTGTCCCTGTCCCTCGCTTGCATACTCTTTCCCTCTCTAGAAAATAAAAGTCAATCATAAATTAAAAAGGAAAAAAATAAATAAAAATAGAAAAGAAAAACTGATTAAAAGAGAAGCCTGAGGATGAGAAACAAACTCTACTCCCTCACAATTCAGTCCATGGAGGGTTGGAGCAAAGTCAGCCCAATTCCTTCAAAAATTTAAAAATGACAATCCTACCATTTCTGAAGTGAATTAGCCATTCCAGAAAGGGCTCTGAGAATGGAGGAAAGTAATATGTTTGCTTTTTCCTACATGCATTCAAGATTAAAAAGGAGAGGGGTGCCTGGGTGGCTCAGTCAGTTAAGCTCCCGACTTCAGCTCAAGTCATAATCTCATGGTTCATGAGTTCGAGCCCTGCGTCAGGCTTTGTGCTGACAACTCAGAGCCTGGAGCCTGCTTCAGATTCTGTGTGTGTCTCTCTCTATTCCTCTTCCCACTCGCACTCTGTCTCTCTCTCTCTCTCTCAAAAATAATTAAACATTAAAAATTTTTTTTTAATTAAAAGGGGAAAGAGGTAAGAAATGAAATTCTGATTATCCAAATTTTTCTTTGATAAGTGCCCTACATTTAAATTTTTCAAGAAGTTACGAGATATTCAAGTTAATACATGGCTAGTGTGGATATTTACCAACATAAGAAATTAAGATTTATAACATAACCATGTTTTCATTAATATTTTACAAGATTTTATTCTCCCATGTTGTACTGGATCAAGATCTCTGTTTCTGTAAATGTCATCAGCCCATACATATTTCATGGCTCTTCCTTTCATCAGCCTTCCATTTCAGCCATTTTGAGTAAAGATTTGCATGTGATCAAACTGACATCTGGCACTTTCATAAAATTAACCAAATTTTCTTTTGAATATATATTTGAAGAATAGATCCATTAACACATTTGTTTAACAACTAGAAATACCAACTATATCCTTTTGGGGAAAAAAATCTCAATATAATAAAACTGAGAGACCATTCTGGAAGGCTTTGCTTAGTTGTATTATCATTGAACCTTCATTTTAGTTTGTCTTCTGGGTCGGGTTGGAAGAGATTATATTTTGTTGTTTAGTGTGCAAAATATGACAGCAAGACTTTGTATCTCCTTCTATAGATTCTTTACAGATTAAAAGAAAAGTTTCAGTTTTCCTTGCGACAAGATAAAGAGAAAAATCAGGAGATCCACCTATCACCCATTGCATTACAGCCAGCACAGTCTGAGGCAAAGACAGTCAACAGCATGGTCCAGCCCGAGCAAGCCCCAAAGGTGCTGAATGTGGTTGTGGACCCTCAAGGCCGATACACTCCTGAGATCAAAGCTACCACCGCTGTCTGCCCTTCTCCTTTCAAAATGAAGCCCATAGGACTTCAGGAGAGGTAAGAGCTTTTCTGTATCCCCCTACAGGTTACTTTTTTTTAAAAGATTATTCACCAATTAAAAATGATAGAACCAGAGATGATTGGCATATTGGATTTAAAATCATTTACTGCCATCTTTCTATGTTACAAAGATTCTAGCTATGTTACAAAAATATTTTCGTTACATCAGATTCCATTTGGGGGAAGACCCAAGCCAAGGTCATCTTCAAGTACAGAACAGCTTCTATAATCAAATGTACTGAGTACATTTTAAGGGCTGATGATGTAACATAACACTATCTCCTTTAATTGTCATTGAAACTCTGGTAGATGGAAGGACTAGGAATAAACTTAAGGTATTTCCTACCAAAGCCCACATTGTTTGATGTGAAGTGGGAAGAATCATTGTCACAAATCAATTTTTTTAAAGTTTTATTTATTTATTTTAAGAGAGTGTGAGCAGGGGAGGGGCAGAGGAAAAGGGAGGCAGATATAGAGAATTCCAAGCAGGCTCCACACTGACAGCACAGAGCCCGATGCACAGCTTGAACTCACAAACTGTGAGATCATGACCTGGGCCAAAATCAAGAGTTGGACACTCAACCAACTGAGCCACCCAGGCACCCCACAAGTCAATTTTTTATGAAGTTGTCCCTCTTCTTCTTCTGAGCAAACAGTAAATCTCAAAATCCATGACATTTTTTTTTGTTGCCTTACCTGCCTTTGTGATGTACTTATACTGACACATTCTCACTCAAAACAAAGCCAATATATGAAAACCATGATATGCAAAGTACATAAAACCTAATTCTTTACTTCCCCCAAAATATCAAGTAAAGCTTTCCCAAGGTATTTCTTTCTTTTTAATTTTTTTTTTACATTTATTCATTTTTGAGAGACAGAGAGAGGCAAAGTACAGCGGGAGAGGGGCAGAGAGCGAGATGGACACAGAATCTGAAGCAGGCACTGAGCTATAAGCACAGAGCCCGACATGGGGCTCGAACTCACAAACTGTGAGATCATGATCTGAGCAGAAGTAGGACACTCAACCAACTGAGCCACCCAGCCCCCCCCCCGCCCCGCATGCTATTTCTTAAAGTAAGAAGCTTCCTATCTATACTTAAAATATGAATGGGGTACTTGGGTGGTTCAGTCGGCTAAGCATACATCTCTTGATTTTGGCTCAGGTCATGATCCCAGGGTTGTGGGATCAAGCCCCCCATTGGGCTCCGTGGTAAGTGTAGAGCCTACTTAGGATTCTATCTCTCTTTCTCTCTCTCCCTCTGCCCCTCTCCCCCATTCACTCCCTTTCTATTTCCCTTTCTCTCAAAACAAAATATATATATATATATATATATATATATATATATATATATATATGTATATATATATGTGATTGATGTTATATCCAATACTGCATGTGAGGGTAGTGGGGAAACTGAGAGGCTCTCAAGGTACACTCCCCTGGTTCATTTTCCTCTTATTTTCCTATATCTTCATTTTCTGTCACTGTCCTTTTTGTTGTCTTAGGTTTTCAGATCACATCTCTAAATATATTTCCCATCACACACACTCACACACACACACACACACACACACACACACACATACTCACACATGCCACATCCCTTCAGAAAATATAAAAACTTCAGAAGACCAAAGTGGTCATTCAAATTTTTTGAAATATTGTCCAAAAAAATGAATGAAGTAAAAAGAAAGGGATTTGTTGCAGTGATCTCTAAAGTCCTGTAAAGGGAGAACACTTTGACTCCATAACAGAAGAAAAACATAGAGCAATCAAGTCTTCCTTCCTTCCTCATCACCCCCAAATACTGGTTGGTTTCCTGATGGATCCATGTGGCTCTCCAGGTACTATTTTCTTAGTTGGGTACCACAACACTGCTGTCTGGGCTGTAGACAAGATGGAACTCTCTCCTGGAGACTAACCAGGAGTCCGGAGAACTGGATTCCAGACCCAGCTCTGCCCTTTGCTGGATTGAGTGGCTTCATATGCATCATTCACCTACCTGGGCCTTACTTTCTTCATCTGTAATATGAAGGGGTTAAACTTGACTTCTTTGCTTCCTTCAGGCTCTTTTGCTTTTGTCACTCAAATGAGTTTTATACATTGATTTGCTTCCAAATCAAACCTCAAAGCAAATATCTGAGGTGATGTACCACAAGCGGGGTGGCAGAAGAGATTTGCTCCGATGAAAGCAATAAGGTGGTCATTTTCTACAGATGATTTAAAGATGATAATAAAACTACCTAAAAGTCAGACTTTTACTATCATCATGCACTGCCAATTCTAAGCAAGGCCAGTGGTGAAATCCTCTAGGAAGTACCTATTGCCAGAATCCTACCTTTTGTCAGCCACTGCTGGGCATGTTTGAATTTCAAGCAGCATAAGGTTAACTACTCCTTTATTCATTTAAATGAAGCGAACGTTTGAGAATGGAGAGTACAGGGATGGTGTCTTATTCATCTTCATGGTCCACGTGGGGACTCTAGCAGAGTAAGTGTGTAATCAGTGTCAGATTCCCTACCACCTGGTCTATAAACTTCCCCGCCTCCCCACCCATCGCCTCCCACTTCCTTCCCACCTCAGAGGAGGAGAAAGCTCTTCTGTCCACACGGACTCCTCCGGTCAGTTGCTCCCACTCCTGATAGCTCACTCCATCAATTTTCCTTCTCTGTTTTCAACTGTGCCCTCTTTGCTAACGTGGTGACTTTAGCATAGATTCTCTTGTATCAAAGAAACTTCTTTAACCCATTTCCTTCTCTGGTTCTTGCCTCTCCTTCCTTTCTCAGAAGAGCGTCTTATTAATAGAGTAGAGTGTATTCGTTGCCTCATTGGTCACTTTCAAACTTTAATCCTTGCTATTTGCACACTTGCCAAATTTATCAATGGCCTAAACACCAAATACAAAGCACATATTTCATTTCTTTTCCCATCTAGCACCAATGTCTACTTCATTTCTAAAATCTTCTCCTTCTTTGGCCTCCAAGACACTATCCTTCTGGCTGTCTGGTGGCCACCGTTAGGTTCCCACCTAGATTCCTTTCTTCCCTTAGCTTCCAAGTTCCATCAGAGAGGCTGATTTGAGCTGGAGGCACTGCTTTAGGAGCTATCCGGGTGTCAGGTAGCAACAGAAAAGGTGGTTGTGGTTGGATTACTTAGGGAGGTGGGTCCAAGGTAAGAAGAGGGAGTGGGGAGTAGGAAGGGCATCTGGAGAGGGAAATTCAAGTGTCACTTCCTCCAGAAGCCATTCCTTCCTTCTCCTTTTTCCTCTAGCCCACTTCACCAATATTATTCATTCAGTTTCATCTCCTCTGCCCCCTTCTACTTTAGCTCCACAACCCTGTGTGCATACAGTATTTATAGCATTTCTCAAGTGTATGTAAAACTAATCTATCTTATCCCATTGACTAAGCTTCTTAAGGACACATATATGGTTTACATGTCTCTTACATGTAGAACATAATTCCTAAAAAGCAAAAGCTCCTGGAAATAAATGCTTGCATGAATGAACGAAGATCAATGTTATAATGAATAATTCTCAGGTGAGCTTTCAGATGTAGGGAAACACTGCTTTTCCCATCACCCCTTCTTCCTCTATTCTCACCCCATTTTTTCTGCCATAATTCCCTGCTAAGATGGTATAGTGATATTTCAAGAGTGGTAAAATATGACAGGTGTATAGTGTTCCATGCAATCAAGAAACATTTCTGAGAGTTTTAAAAGCCTTAAAACTTAATTTATGCTTATGTGTTCTAATGGTGTCTTTAAAATAGACTTGTGTTTTATATCCCTCCATCTTCTGATCCTGAAGTGAAATAATAATGCCTTGTTTATTGTATGGAAATCTGGCTTCATTAAAATCTCCATGAGACCATAGAGGCTGAACTATGAGTCACTTGTCCCCAAAATATTTTGGGTCATGCCATATAAATCTCTCATCTATGATGGAGAGTATCTATTCCTGTGACATTATTAATAATAAAGTATAATTTAAAAAATAAAATAAATAAATAAAAGAAACTATAGAGACCGAATGTGAATGCTTTACCTAAACACAAAGAATATATCCCCAAAATTATGAAGATAAATTTTCCAACTAGTCACCTTTTTCATATTGATTCTTGCTCCTCGGATTTTCTCATTATTGATTTCTCTTTTTGAGATCTGGGCCCAGATCTCATTAGTTCTTATTTGAATTACTGTGTCCTGTGATCATGAGAATGACACCAGGAGGAGCATGTGTTACATATTTCATTTATTTCATCTCCTCTGCCTGATCTAATCCTCTTCTCTCCTCCTTCGATTCATACCATACACTCTTCAGATTTATTTTGCTGTAACAGTGCTTGCATTGTAACAGTACTGCTGTGTAAAAATCCTCAAAAGCTCCCTTGTGCCTACAGCCTGAGGCCCAGACCAGCTTGCTGGACCTTAGAGGTCCTATACTATTGGACCCTGATCCTTCTCTCCAAATATGTTTGCTGCTACTCCCAAAATACACCTTCGTTCCATCCAGTCTTCTCCAGTGCGCTGTAGTCCTGTCTAAATTTGCATCTGTGTTCACCTGGTCCCTCTTCTCTCTCCTCCTGTCTATCTCTAGTCTCTAAATCCCAGCGAAAACTTAACCTCCTACCGTTGGCTGTGACACTTATCCATCCCCACAGGGATTCTTAACACCTCTGAATTCTCACATGTACCGCTCCTCCAGCAGTGATTTTCATTAAAGAATAATTATTCAGAAAGGGACTAACACTGGTTTTCAAGTAGTTTGTCCTGTCCCGTCACCAGCTCGGAAGACCCTTCAGGACAGGTATAGGCTCAAATGCTCTTGTGTCTACTGTGGTTCCTGCGACCCTGGTACATTGTAAACACAGAAAAATATTATGGACTTTCTTAAATAATGTGCCTTTGCATCTAGAGATCTCATATATTTCCAAGGAAACTTCCACAAGAACAAATAGCCTAATGATAAACTCCAGGGCTAAGTCTCTGTGCTAATATTGCTTCTGACATTCACTAAATAAGTGAGTCAACAAGATAATTAAGTCCTATGTTGTGTCGTTTCTGCAGTGTACAAAATAGGCATGATAATATCTGTTCTGCTTTTTTTCAAAGGACACGATAAAATTAACAATCAAGAGGTGCCTGGGTGGCTCAGTTGGTTGAGCGTTCGGATCTTGATTTCAGCTCGAGTAGGGCCTCATGGTTCATGGGATCAAGCCCCATGTCAGTCTCTGTGCCCACAGCCAGGAGCCTACTTGGGATTTTCTCTCACCCTCTCTCTGCCCCAACCCTGCTCGCATGCTTGTGTGTGCTCTCTCTCTCAAAATAAGTGAATACACGTTTTAAAAAAAATTAACAATCAATATAAAATGGCATTTTGCCTTTAAGGAGGAAAAGGAAATCTAGCATTCTTTCTTTCTTTCTTTCTTTTTTTCCTGTGGTCCCATTCCATGAGCCTGTTTTAGCTCAGTTTGAACTCAGGAAAGTTAAAACTTTTTTTTTTTTTTTAACTGAATTGATAGGGTTGAGCCTGCCATTTGACATCATAAATATTTTTTATTTTATGTTTTCATAAATACCTTTTAAAATGTCAATTGACTTATAGTTTTTCTCATCCTACTGATAAATATATGTTTATAAATTTTACCGTTTAATGTAATTTAATAACTATCAATAATATTAAACCCACTGTCATCTAACAGATGAGTTCATTTCCCATGGTGACTCTATGAGTTGAAGAGGTGCATTCAGAGGTCTGCCCCACACCTATTGCATACAAAACTGGGAACTTGTTTGCTCACCTATGATGAGGAGAATAGCACGTGCCTTGCACAGCTCTGGTGATAGTTAAGCTGGACAACAAGGTCACATGCTGACACAGCATGAGGCCAGAGACGGCTCCTGTTCCCTCTTCTCTTGTCCCATCCCGGTCCTCCTCAAATTCCCTGCTTGTCACTCTCAAGAGAACTGTATACGAACCAGCTTCCAAATTTCCAGTAACCAAAAGATCACACTCAGACCCTAGAATGATACATTTCCTTCACTTGGGAAAGCAGAGAACTCGAAAATACAAATTCCTACAAATTTCTTCTTTATGCTACTGTATGACTAACAGCCAGTTTTATGGAAAGGAAATTAACAGGCAGACGGGTAGATTCCCACTATTTCTTAATTTGATTTTCCATTAGAAATAAAAGTGGGCAAGAATAGTTAAGGAACAGTCCATAAAGGGTGTCTCGTTTAACAGGGCACCCTCACTCCTCCCGACTTTTTTTCCTCAGTGGGCTGATAGGAATGTGGAATTAACGGAGGTTTTCTATCACACCTGAGGCCTCCACTAGCCCCTGAGGTTTGCCATAATGAATGAACATTCTCTAACTTTTCTTTAACTCTACCATGATATGGTTTCTTTAGGTGTCCATAAATGTGCAGATGATGATGTAACACCTAGCTATGTCACTTTAAAGGTTTTTTAGGGGTGCCTGGATGGCTCAGTCAGTTAAGCACTTGGCTTTGGCTCTGGTCATGATCTTGTGAGTTCAAGCCCCGCATCGGGGCTGCTGGAGCCTGCTTCGGATTCTGTGTCTCCCTTTCCCTTTGCCCTTCCCCTGCTCACACTCTGTCTCTCTCTCAAAAATAAAGAAACGTTAAAAAAAAATTAAACAAGTTTTAAAAAAACAAGGTTTTTTAGGCTGAGCCCGGGAGATTTCTATCAAAGTTAAAAATGCCTGCAGCAATGGAAGCAATGGAAACATGGGCCTGGCCAAGAAAATGTTGAGTATTTTACATCTAAACTAAAAGTTGCATTTACTATAATTTCCTCTAGGCAAGGTGGAATGTTCTGACTTCTGTCCCCTGCTCTCCCTAGTGAAAAAACATTTCAGTGCTCAAAAATTTTGACTTAAAAGATACCTAATTGCTCCTCAACTAATCTCCCTTTGGGAAATACAAGAAAAGGATAGAATAGACACAACTGAATGTCAAGGTACAACATTTACAAAGACAAAACTACTCTGGAAATTAAAATCTGTATTCATGAAATAGACCCATCATTTTCTGTCGAGTGAAACTAAGACCTAGAATTCTCTTTTAGGTCTTGAGTGAGAAGAGCATAGCCTGAGACAATGCTCTCAGGAGAAGCCTAAAGGAGAGTAGGGGAAGCAGAACGGAGGAGAAGCCAAGCAAAGAGGTGGTTTCAGCTGACATCTGATCTCAGCCTGTTCAGGCAGGGAGCCCTGGAGCATGAGTGGCACCTCACGAACAGTTGTTCTACCTCAGGGTGGGCATCTGTACCCCCCATGTCAGTGAGCCGTTGACTTCAGGCCATCCTGGGGATGGTGGAGGCATAACTTTGTAGGCGCCTCTGGCCTAGGCCACTCCCATCAGCCAAGGATGATTCTCCAGAGAAGTGGCAGCTGTGGCCATTCACAGCCCAAACTCCCAGCAGTGGGGGAAGGATAGGGAGGGGCGTCAGCCTGGTAAAGGTGATCTGGGTGGAGCGCCCACAACATGACTACACTGGCCAAAGGTGGTGACACTAGTTACAGCAGAGCTAGGTTTATACTCCAGACTTCCTTGATCTTGCCTGTGATACACATACCAGGAAGCCTCCTTCAAATAAGCACCAGTCATTCTGATGGAACCTATGACCCAGCACCACCCAGCGCTGTCTATCAACCACGACTCATGTCTTCCAGTCTGACAATATGGGAATCATAACATAACACATAACAAACAACCATCTAGAAATTAATCCTAATTTAACCCCAGGTAATGTCATTCAAAACAATTCAATAAGATTTATTGACACTTTACATGCATTATTTCATTTAATCCTCACAAGGGACTTATTAGCCCCTCCTTATGGTGAGGAGCTGACTGCTCAGAGAGATTAGGTTATGACACAAATAACATAATAGTAAGTTCACTGGGGTTGTGAGAGTGACAAATAGAATGTGAACTGAAGCAATCTGGCTCCAGATGCTAAACTTGTTTAAGCACCCCTAACAAATACTACCTTGGAGTGTCAGGGAAGCACATTTCTATATTCTATGGAAAATAAGTAAAAAATAGATTACAAATCAATGTATATACTAAGTAGGTATATTATGGAGTGTCTTGCTGTTATTCCTCTTAGCAAATTTAATGCTGGGCTTTCAAATGTTTTTCAGATTCGAAACAAGTAAATTTCAATTTTATGAGGTAGATTCAAAACACTCAAAGTGGAGGGTGCCGGTCTGACTGCCAGTCTGTCTCAGCCTTTCCTCTATTTGGTTGTTCCCATTCTAGAGGCCCGGTGGTAATCCAACATAAATTTGCATATAACCACTATGCTCTACCTCCTTCTAGCTGATACAGTTGATATAATCTTGGGCTTCCCTTGGTTTTGATTATCACATCCTTATAAATTACTTTTATGGGGATATCCAGAGTGGGGGGGGCCTTGGAAATAGGCACAAACCCTTTGTTTACAGTGAACATCAAGCTGTTTTCCTCTTTATTTGTAGGATAGACATGAGTGCATTTTTATGGAGGTGTGTTGGTATTCTGCAGGGTTAGAAAAACAGAGCTGTAAACTGTTCCTTATTAAAAAAAAACAAACCCACTGAGATTAAGAAAATGGAGGCCAAAGTTTTGAAATCTGCCTAAAAATCAATGGCAAGTCATGAGACAAAAGGTAATAGTGGTTAATGAAAGAAAGAAATGACAGGGGATACAACCCAGGGACAGAAGAACAAAAGCCAAGATATATTTTGAAGGAATTAAAAATAGGGGAAAATTGACCACCACTTGTTGGCAAGCACAGACCTAGCTTTTCTCAAAGCATACTGAGATGTTTGAGACTTTGTGGCTGAGTGAGTCCCAGGAGTGTAGACCCAGAAGCGGCTGTGATGGCGGTCACTATAATAGCTCCTTTCCTCTCCCCACCTTCCCTTCCCCGGGTGGCCCCTGGAGGAATAATAGGAGTAAGGGCCATTGGGTCCTCCTCTCTGTGTCTTCCATCAGACCACCCATCACAAGGGCTCCTCGGTCCTGAGATTCAAGCAGAAAGAGTTTCTCAGCATGCCATCCCGACCCATCTTTCAACACCCATTAACTTGCAATCTGATCCTGGACACTGGCTTCCAGCTTTACTTGGTGGTCTCCATTTCTACTCCCACGATGGGGGTCAAAGCCCAATTCTTTTCTGGGAACTCTTAGAACCATTCTGTAGATATGATCTATTTTTGGAGAAAATTATGCCTACTTCCCCTAACTGCATAATGCTGGCATTTCTATAGAGCTCTCCTGTTGTCTTGACCCTAAAGAAGAGGTTGTTGTGGTATAATGTTTTCAGGTTCACTGATTCCTCTCTACCCGTGATCTATCAAATTAGAGTTTTGATATAGAAAGTATTAAAGGCAGGGCTTTTTCAAGAGATTTCAAGTCCTTGCTAGGGGACCATGTTCCAGATCTAGATGTACAGGTTGAAAGAATTAGGTGAAGTGGCCTTTTTTTGTGGAAGCATTTTAATCAGGGCAGGCACAGATGATTCCCAGAGTACGTTTTGCTTCCTATTTTGAGAAAGACCAGCTCTGAATATTTGTACTGTGTCAGGAGATTTTACCTTGCAGGCAAATGGTTGCCTTTGGAGTTCTTTGAAATATGTAACAGCTCAGGGATCCACTACATCATTTTCTGGACTGCTCAAACATTGTTTTCCTATGAAGTGAGTTTCCACTGTGTTCTCATCAGATTTTCCCAGCTATTAATACATGACTTCTATAGCAAAACAGTAAAAAAAAAAAAAAAAATCACAGATCGCCCACAGCAGGTGACTCTAGCAAAATTATTTTTCAAGTGATGGATTTGTTGTTTTTGTCTTACCTGCATGTATATTACAAACGTTAAAATGACATTTGCATTCAGTAATGCTTCCTTATTATCTCGATGTGATTTAAACATGGTGGGAGTGCTCCATTCTTGGATACGTTCTGAAACCAGCCTAGATGAAGCCTATCTGATCATAGTATGTGCAAACAGTGCCCTCTAGTGGAGAACTGCATGTTGAAGCCATTCTTAACTAGTCTCAACTAGGGAAAGGAAGCTCGTTCTTGTTTTTGTTTAAAAAAAAAAAAAAAAAAAAATCCATGACTGTAATGTCCTCTCTGGCAGGTAAAACATAATCTTTTTTGACAGGTAGTTTATAAAAATGTCCCAGTGTAGTGATGAAAGAGCTGTAACTTAAGAAATAACAAATTGGTGTGAACACTTTGAAATATGATGTGCTTTCTACCAATGCTTGGCATCCAATCATTTTCATTTCTCATTCAATCCACAAGTTATGTTAAAGACAATGGGTCAAATTAAATTATTATTGGCTAATATGTATTATAAGATGTAAATCCTCTTACTCAGGAGCCAATTTTTATTCTAAATCAGAGGTTTGAATATGAGCCTCAAGAATGCTTTCTTTTTCCAGGCACCCCCAGCCTGCCTGCCCCAATCCTCATTACCCTCCTTTTCTCTCTTGATTCTGATTTCCCCACATGGTGGTGTCTATAAAACAATGCCTGACATACTACATATTTCATGGATATTTGTTAAATTTCAGTATGAAAAAAAAAAAAAAGAACAAGTCCTTAAAATTAGGTTAATTTTATGGAAAGAAATACTTCAAAAACGAAGCCAAACAGATGATCCCCATCATCTCCCTCTTGACCTACAGATGTCAGTCTCTGGTGCTGGCACGTTGCCCGGTCTCGTTAACCACCACGAGGGGAGAGTCTGAGCTGATGTCCTTCATGTCCTTGATATCACACTGCACCGCCAAGCTGTAAGGGGAGCTTATAAAAACCCTTATTCCCCTGCTCTGAATATGGTTTCCTCAATGATTAGTTTTATTCTTTTTATGTTTAATTTGCCACTGCATTTTGACTTCTACGTTAGTATTTTGTTACTGAATCCTTACTCAAAAGAATATTCGCTCCTGAGAGAATCCTTAGTCTACCTGAGGATCCTGAGAAACAAATTGGAATTTTAACTCCACTTTAATCAGTAATGATCGAAGAAATGATTAGGTGCTAAAGGGCTCACTGCAGTGAATACATAAAAAGAATGGAAAAGACCTGCTGTAGCCGAAAAGAATATATCTCAAATGTGGATCCTTAGCCATGTTAAATCTCCAGTGGTTGCTCAACACTGCTCAATAATCTGTTGCTTTTTCAGTCAGCTCTTTCTCATTGCCCCAGGCAGTTTTTCCAAATCTTTACTGTGCTCCTTGAATTTCCCTTCCCCCATCCATCCATCCATAGAAGAAACACAGACATCTGGAAATAAACTACCTCTACATCACCTCTCCTCCCCTGATTCCACAAATACCTCCTTCTCCCTCTCTCTGTCTCTCTCTCCTACTATATATACAAGTCAAATCGCCTAAGAACTCATTTATCTATGCTTCCTTACTTCCTAGTTCCACACGTATAATAGGGGCTCTTAAATTTTGACTGAATAATACAAAGTTAGGCTTATTCACCAGAGTTAGCCTTGCTCAACTATTTCAGCTCTGAAATGTCCATTTAGTTCTCGAAAGTCCCGGGACGTGGAAAACTTCTCAACTGCCAGTTCATTCCTGGGTGCTTAATTTCTCCACCCACTTTATGTGACCAATGAGTTTTAAAGTCTATGACCTCTGCTCAGCTCAATGTATAAGTCTTGTAAAATTAAAGAGATTCTATCCTGAACCTGTTATTACAGCACAGTTATGCATCAAGACATGAAAAATCAAGCAGTTGAATGATCTCGTATATATATAATAATGGTTTAGAAATCTAAACAGAGATCTCAAATAACAAGATTGCAGATTTTTCCAGATAAGTCTAGACTTCATCTTTGAACATCCTGTAGAGCTTTGTATGAGGTGACTATCCTTACTCTTGTCTTTACTTTTCTAACTGCATTGTAAAATTTCAGTCTTCTTTTTAAATACTCATCAAACTTGTACAGAGGGAAAATCCTTCCATATGATTTCTTGATACAAGTAATCTTTATAATCTTGACCATAGCAATGATAGCTCGATTTTCCATCACTGTTTTGTAAAAGAGAGTATTTATTTCACTTTTTAAACCAGCTTTTACGTTGTATTGTTTCAACTCTAAAAGTGTTTTATTGTCGCTCCATCCTCATAGTTCATGGAGTGCTAAATGCATCGAAGGCAGTAATTAATAGAAAAAAACGATAGAAGCAACTTCTATTCTGGCCAAAAAGCATATGAGGGAAAGGCTTCAGTATTAAGGCAGTTTAGAGTAGAGTGAATGTACTTCTAGTTCAATGGGTGAGAATCAAAGAATGTAAGCAATAAAGCATTATGCATGTGCCAGGTTTGGGGGGTAAGATCTCATGTATTTTGTTATTTGGACAGATTGAGTCTAAGAGCTTGGTTGATAGATATTTTGGAAGCATATACACAGAGATATTATCGTAATAATAATACAAAGAGATATTACTGGAATAATTAACCCCTATTAAATGTGAAATCCTTGAGAGCAATGAGGGACGTGCTCAGCAAATATTATTTAAGGAGTGGTGACCCAAAGATTCCTGATTTCTAATTTAAATATATCCTACTAGATATGACCTGTAGGGGGTGCACTGAAACAACAGTATGCATTCAAAGTGAAAATCTCTGCGTCTCTGTGTGTGATAGAAATTCTTAAGCTTGGCTTTACAGCCTCTACAGTGAACCAGTAAACTCTAGGGTGGGGAGAGTATCTCATGAAATCTTTACTATGGTGTCAATAAGAGTCTCCCTAAAGTGGGTTTAATTGTCAGTCAGTACTTTCATCCCCCTAAGGGTGAGAGCATAAAATGCCAAGATCCTAAAAATATTAATAACAAGTAAAATAATAAAACGTGGCTTGGGGTGCCTGGGTGGCTCAGATGGTTAAAAGACCAGCTCCTGACTTCAGCTCAGATCATCATCTCTCGTTTCTTGAGATCCAGCCCTGCCTTGGGTTCTGTGCTGACAGTGCTGAGCCTGCTTGAGATTCTCTCTCTCCCTTTCTCTGCCCCACCCCCACTTAGGGCATGCTCTCCTTCTCTCTCTCAATAAATAAATAAACTTTAAAATAGTAACTTTTTTAAAACATGGCTTGAAAGTGGTTATTTGACCCCACACTTTTTTTTTTAATCGTCATTATTCTTCCAGATACTAAACTGTGTAATTCAGTAAACTAAATCGTAGACTCCTTGGGATGTGGCTATCTTAACACCTTTAGTATCCTTATTGCCTACTGAGGTGCCTGGAGCACATCAGACCTTAATAAGTACTTTATCCCTTCCCTCATTCTCACTCAGTATTGGTGGCAGTGGTCACGATGGGCATGGTGATAGTCTGGAAATAGATGGTGGTAAAATTAGAACTAGAGGTTTCTTCAGTAGTCAAACTGCAGCATTTTAGAGTTGAGAGGAAGCTTAGAGCAATGGCTCCTACTAGAAGCTCCCAAACCTAATTTCATTTCATACTCCCCCAGGGAAACTTGGTAACATTTCTCAGTATTCTTCTAGCTAGAAACATTTCTGGATAGAAAAATTTTTCCCATATAGATAGAATTTCTAGATAGAAAATATTCTAGAATCAAACTCAAAAATTTAGCCTTAATAGCCCTAAGAAAGAGTTGAGGAGATAGATACAGGTATATAGATAGAGATCTATACAAATGGTAGATATATATTGATATATACATATATATTTTAAATGTTGCATATATTTGAATGCATGCATATAATCAAACATATATTTAACTGCCTGTGTATGTTCAAATATACTTAAATTACTATATTTTGTATTTCTATATGTAAATTACTCGCATTTGAGAACCACAATCTTCGTGGTCCTGGCCCAAGTCCCAGGGCTGTTCCCGTAACTGTGCAGCTAGTGACACAGCCTGTGGTGTGAAAGCAGTGGTCACACCCCTTACTGGAAGTGGAGCCCCGAAACTGAAACAACTTGTCCATTGCAGAGCTGGAAACTTTTCCAATGATTGTCTAAAATCCATTTCACTTTTGACCCCAACAGCTAGTCCAACAGCTCTTAACACGAGGTCCCTGAAGATGGATTTATTACCCAAATTATTAGGATCACAAGATGTGGACACTGGAAGACCGTGTTCTTAGTGTTTTACTAATGAAGGAACTGAGACAAAGTCAACCAGCTTGTTTACAGAGAACTGTAAATCCTGTGGGAACCATCTGTCAGCACTGAGTTATTCAGCCATAGAATTGTAGTTGGATTGGTCACTAGCTGTAGATTACCCCACGTTTTGATCTAAATCAGTGATTTTCAGCTGTGTCCCCGCAAGGCCTTGGGTGAGAGCTGGGCTGGTGTGGCCTGCCCTTCTGACTCTTCATGAGCAGAGCTCTGCATACACTTGTGCTGCTTATTGGCCTTGCAGGAAAGGTTTTCGTTTCTTTCTTAACCGAGAGCCCCCAATTTTGGAAAGAATTTTAAGACCACGCTTGTTTCCTCTAGTAGGCTTGCTCAGGATAAACTGCGTCAGAATCAGTGACCTAAAGAGACATACAGGTCGCGTTATGTTCTGGTACATGTGTCTTTCTCATGCTTCGGCAGTTTTGTGCAGATCACATCCATTGCCCTGTTTGGAAGCATTTTTATTTTTTAAGAGAGAGAGAGCGGGAGAGAGGGAGACAAGGGCAGAGGGAGAGAGAGAAAGAGAGAGAGAGTCATAAGTAGTCTCCATGCTCACTGCAAAGCCCAATGGGAGGACTCGATCCCACGACCCTGGGATCCTGACCTGAGCTGAAATCAAGAGCCGATCACTCAACTGGCTGGGCAGCACCCAGGTGCCCCAGAAACATTTTTCATGAGACTCTTCCGGTGCAGTTCCTCTGTACTGGTGAAGTAAAGTAGCTAGACCACCTATCATTCCCTTCAGTGTATCTGAGACATCTTTAGGGTTTCCTTGGGCTTTTTATAACAAATATCAATCCAAAAATAATTCCTAAAGAAGCCATTGCTTAATCTCAGATACACTTTTCATTGGCCATTTGCAACACCTGATCACAGACAAAAGTGTCTGATAACTTCTCTTAGAAATTCTTTTATAAATTTTTCTTGTATAATTCTTTACAAATTAACTGTGATCTTTACCTATCATTTATGCTTAGAAGCTAATTATTTTGGTTTTTATCCTTGTAACACATTCTAAAGGTTGTATTTTACTTTGCTCTTATAATAAAAGTCTTCAATCATCTTTTCCTGAGAGTAATACAGTTCTTTAACATTTCCAGAGAAAGCAGTGATTGTTCAGCAAAAACTTCTGTTCAGGAGGACCTTTGAATGAATAAGTGTCTGCGTGTTTTAATTTTCTTAAATCACGACTAGGAACCAGAATTCAGTTTCATCCAGTGAGGATCCTGCCATGACAGTCTGCAGTATAGTTGAAGAAGAAATCTTAAAATTGTAAGATTTTAAGATGTTTTAAAGATTTTTTCTTCAGCTATACTACAGTCTGATAGCCATATATGATCAAATATACAGCAATCAATGTGTGATACCTTTAGTACTACATAGGAATTTTAGCATTTATATTCTTTCCATCAAATGGTCATCCCACTCTCCTTCATTTCCTCTCCATCCTCTTCACTATATATATCAAAATCTTGAATAGAATGGGGGAAAATGGAAATAGGCCAGAAGAAACCCTATTTTTAAAATGCAGATTATCCCATGATGATAATAATAATAACAGTTAACATTTACTGAGCACTTACTGTGTTATAGGCCCTGTTCCAAATGCTTTACGTGTATAACTCAAATACTCCAAACAATCCTACTGTTATTATCCCTGTTTTACAAAAGAGGAAACCATGACCCCCAAAGGTTATGTCCCTCACTCAAGGTCACCTAACTGGCCATGGGAGCCAGGGAAGGAATATAAAGCGGTCTGGCTCCAGACCCCAAGCTGTCAACCACTCTACATACATTTCTACCCAAACCTGAAACCTGATTTTTTCCCTTAAAATGCCTTGCTTACAGTAGGTACATGATAGATATTTGTTGCACTAAACTGGATTTTTTGATGAAATTTCCTTGAATTAAGTTGACTAACATATTAATTAAGCAGATAAAAATATTAAGCAGATAAAAAAAGAGGAGGAGGAAGAGGCAGAGGAGGGGGAGGAGGAGAAAGAATCAATCTTTACTGAGTTTCAGCTTCAGGCTCCTGGACAATCTCCCACAAAGTTATATTGAAAATATCACATCATCATGACCTTTCTGTGATGGGAGTCTACATACGAAGCAATGTTATTTGACTATGATTGTCCTGTGTAGGTCTAGACAGGCACTAGAGAGACTCTCTTGCCAAAGAAAGACAAACTTATTGCAATTGCCTTTAACAAGGGCTATGCCAGTGATCTAAGTAAGCATGAACCCACTCACACTATAACTTGACAGATAGTTTAGAAATAAAGTCATCATTTGGCTCATCTGTCTTATAAAATCAGATACTTAACCCTTTGACATTTAAAGTTTTAGGACAGGGGTACCTGGGTGGCTCAGTCGGTTAAGTGCCCAACTTCAGCTCAGGTCATGATCTCATGGTTTGTGAGTTCAAGCCCCACGTGGGACTCTGTGCTGGCAGCTCAGAGCCTGGAGCCTGCTTCGGATTCTGTGTCTCCCTCTCTCTCTGCCCCTCCCCCACTCACACTCTGTCTCCGTCCCTCTCAAAAATAAATATATTTTTTTTAATTTTTAATAAAAATAAAATAAATAAAGTTTCAGGACAGTTGGCAAGGGAAATAGTAAAGAGGCTAATGGTTGCTTTGTCATTCTAAAAACAATCACCTTACCTGAATGCTTTTCTATTCTTTCCCTTCCATTTTCCCTGTCCTGTTAAAACCATTTGTTCCGCAAGGACAGTTGTCAGTGTATATAAACTCACCTTAGCTGACTGTGGGTGTATTTTTTTCCCAGTGTTCAATCCCCCAATCAATAACTGGGGGATCTGACTTTTCTCCCCACATCCTTAATTCTTTAGTGATGGAGCATAAGAACATAGTACATTGAAAATAAAAGCCTTAGATTTCCTGACTAAAATAAAGCTGCCTTTCCGAGTTTGGTGGATAATTTTACTCCATTGTGCTTTATTTATTCTTAGTAGAACTCATGGGCATTGTTTTCAGGGTAATGTCAGGGTAATTGTTCAAAACTGAGCTATGGGCCAACCCAAGGGCATTCTCCTGGGAATAGCTTGGCTAAAATATACAAAAGATCTCTCCTCTTATCAAAAATATTTCTTCTTAAACATAAAGATAAATGAGGAAAGGTTTGACACGAGATAAAAATAACAATGAAATAAGCCAGTGACTAAATGCCTTATGTGATCTTGGTGCATAGTTAGATGGTACATAAATCATGTCTCCTGGCCCTATGCCTTCGTGCTCATTTTCTAATAGGATGATACAGAAGATGCCTGCTGAGCACTGAAAAGGGTGTCCTCCTTTCTCTTAAGGGAATGTTGGCCATGAGGCTATACCAAATATTGGTAAATATGAGACCTCGATGTTTCTCCAGCCCTTATAAATTTTTGTCAATTGTTTAAAAAAGTTTATTTATTTATTTTGAGAGAGAGAGAGAGAGAGAGCGCGCGCACACGCACATGTGCTAGCGAAGGGGGGCCAGAGAGAGAATCCCAAGCAGGTTTTGCACTGTCAGTGCAGAGCCCGACATTGGCTCGATTCCACAAACCATGAGATCATGACCTGAGCCGAAATCAAGACTCAGACACTTCACCCACTGAGCCACCCAGGCGCCCCATAAATTTTTGTCATTTTTTTAAGGAACTATACAAATAATACCTTCTTATTGCAGACATTTTGAAAGCATAGTGAAGCCCAAACAAAAACAGAGAAATGATTTCACGGTCAGCCCGACCGCCAGAGACAACCCGCATAAAGTTCTGCGAAGGCTTACCTATCCACACACTCACACCCTCACGCGCCATGCCCGTAGTAATTGCTGATGACAGTGACGGCACTGACAGCAATCACTGCAGGAACAAGCCCCAGCCACCGTTCTCACAGGAGCAGGGGCAGCGGTGGTTCCCAGGGGGAAGTCAGCAATGGCGATGACAAGGGAATCCACAACCACACTAGCCATACCTGCAGGGAAAGCAGTAATAGTTGTAGCAGCTGTGCTGAAGGTGTCTTGATAGCACCCGCAGGAGTGGTACCAGGAAGGATGTGAATAATGCCAGTTCAGAGTCACGTAGCACTTGCCACATGCCAGGTTTGGTCCTGAGTGTTTTGCATATATTATCTCAATTGATCCTCACAACAGCCTAAGGAAGGAAGCATACTGGTCGTGTCCCCATCTTGCATATGGGAAAACTGATGGGCATTCAGGTTGAGTAACCTGCCCAGGATCACACAGTCTTAAGAGACAGAACCTGGCTCCCTACATCTGCTCTTAACCACTACGCTGGTGGTAAGAGCAGAAGTGTCATGAATTCTACAATACGGTCTGAGGAATGTTTTACAATTTATATACACTTCTATAAGGAATGAATGAATATTGAGAGTGATTCTGAAATCAGAGGAAGGCAATAAGGGGAGATGAGGTAGCCAAAAACAAACACCTCTTACAACTAAAATGGTCATTTTTTATCATTTTCAACTTAACCGTCAACTTTTAACTGTCTTTCAAAGGTAGTACACTTTGCAAACATTTGTCTCCCCTATTTCATTCTTCCTCAACAACTTGCCACCATCCCTGTGCATGTTTGTTTAACTCTTTTAGGGTCTCTGTGAATTCTTTAAAAATAAAAGGCAAACTACCACGCTGTTTAACTTGTCAATATCTTCAGTTTATATGTCCCTCCACATATTCAGATGCTTAATAAGTATTTGTGAATGACTAAATAAAGCAATAAGAAACAGAATCCACTGTTGAGCCAAACACGTACCACTGCAGTAGAAATGCTGTTTAATGCTGATGGCAATAGCAGCCAAAGGGCAAAGAAAAACCCTAAACACAAACAAAAAAGGCAAATGTTGATGCTTCGGTTCCTTTTTGTCTTCTGCAATTCTATATTTTATAAGTTTAGGTTGCAACTTATATTTGTAATATTTAATCTGTGCACATACTTGTGTCTGCCCTTATACAAGCAAGATTCCTTCTGCCCTCCAAAAGCTGTAATCCAAGATGCTGTAAAAACTGAAACAAAAATTCACTCCAATGCATTAGTAAAATTTCATCATTTGAATTATGGGAAATATCGAGTCTTGGGAAAAATACATAAGTCCTAACATAAGTTTGAATTCTCAGTGGCTTTTTTAATGGTTTCAGACTGCCAGAAGTGGAAAAATTAAATATGCTAGGGTCCCCTGGGTGGCTCAGTCGAGCATCTGACTCTTGATTTCGGCTCAGGTGAGGATCTCACAGTTTGTGGGTTCAAGCCCCACGTCGGGCCCTGCACTGATGGTGCAGAGCCTGCTTGGGATTCTTTCTCTCTCCCTCTCTCTCTCAGAATAAATAAATAAACTTGGGAAAAAAAAATTTTTAAATAAGTAAATATGCTAGACATAACTTTAAAGGGAAAAAAGGGTCCTCCAACATTATCTCAGGACTTTTCTGCACAGGGTTCCAAGCTGAAGTTTTGATGATATGACTTGATTTAATTTCCAAGTCTCTTATCTGTAGTTTATTCTTGTTACCACAGTTGCTACTGGTTTTTAACTTGTACACAGGAAACCAGTGCCAATCAATTTAGTTCCCATGGTGACAGGAAACCCTGGTTGGTCAGATGTTGATTGTGTTTGCTATTCATGCTCCACCCATCATATTTTCTTCCCTTTTGGCTGAACTTAAGACAAATTAATCAGTGGCCGACATCTGGCAGACAGTTTTGGTGTCTTCTCAGTGATTTGTTGAACTGCACAATTAAAAAGTAAGGCTCCAGTGCCTGAAACTTGTAGACACTAAATATAAACGCTGCCGGGGATCTCTTGTAAGGCTTTGCATAGAAAGCCCATTTTTTAGCTTTTTCATTGAAAATGTGAATTTTCTCAAGTAATGAAACATCTGTTGAATAAATAGTTTACCTTTTTCATGATGGTGAGTGGCTTACCTCACCCTATTGTAAACTGCAGATATGAAATGTGTGACAGAGGACAAGGAAAGGCTCAGAGAATGTTAAGCTTTTTAACAGGTCTCTGCTGTTTGTGATTCATCTTTAGCCAGCTGCATATTTGCTTCCTCATAAGTCTTATTCCACGTAAACATACCCCTTTTCACTGAGCACTCTGAAGCAAATGTTGCTACCCAGAACATGACAAATAAGAGAGCTCGTAATTGAAATCTAAGTGTAAAATCAAGCCAGATGACCTTCCCATTCCTGGAAGCCAAGCCTCTTTGGAGCCTCCTCTTTCAAAGTCACGGTTTATAACCAGATAAAAAGAAGAATTGCAAACTGTCTACTAGCCTTGAGAACTGTTTTCAGAAGTCATTAGTTTTAAAGACAGTAGGATTAAAATGTATGTCTGATTGTATCAGGTCTAGCGATACTAGATATCATGAGAAATGTACAAGAAATGTGGTGAGTGTTTTTTGTTTTTTCTTTCTTTTTTTTTTTTTTTCTGTATAGGAAGAGAAGGAAGGTAACACTACAGGAAGGTGAGATTAAGATAAACCTAAAAAGGGCAGGTATGTTGGACCGGATAGGCTTTTCCTGTTCCTAAAATGTCTTGTGTTCTTACACAGGAAAAGCATTCTTATTCATCCAAGGCATTTGCAAGTCCTAGGCACAAGACCTAAAAGTACCCTGGGTTGTGGTGGTAAGAAAGCAGGAAAGAAGTGGGTGGGAGAGGAAGCGTCCATGGTGAGTCCATAACCAGGATGAATTTCCCAAAGGGTAGAAGAGTGTTTGACCATTTATTCATCCATGCCTCCTTTATTTTGAGAACAAACTCTGCTCATTTGTTCTTTCTTAATTATTTTCCACACCAAAATTTGAATACATTTAAAATTAGGGTCGGGGTGCCTGGGTGGCTCAGTCAGTTAAGCATCCGACTTCAGCTCAGGTCATGATCTGACGGTTTGTGGGTTCAAGCCCACGTCAGGCTCTGTGCTGACAGCTCAGAGCCTGGAGCCTGCTTCACATTCTGTGCCTCTCTCTCTCTGCCCCTTCCCCACTCACTCTCTGCCTCTGTGTGTGTGTCTCTCTCTCTCTCAAAAATAAACATTAAAAAAAAACCTTAAAAAATTAGGGTCCACTCAGGGCATAGAGTCACCAAAGAATTGGTAAGCATGCTCATTAAGAGTTTGCTATTCTTGCTGACCCTGTCAATTCCAATATGGTTCGGCCACCCTCCCAAAGATTTCTTTCCTAGCTGTCTTAGCAGGGGGAGCTTTGATCCACCTGAGAGGCTAGGTCTGTGAAATAAAGGTTACATTTTAAGAAAAGCTTGCAGTATTTTGAATCCTAATATTTTGCAGACCCATAATCCTGGTTTTACCAATAGCCAAGTAGCAGAAAAGCCCAGGACACTAAATAAATATTTTTAAGCAGTCAGGGAGACTTGGCCGAGGGCCTTTAAAAAAAAAAAAAAAAAAAAAATCTGGTAGTGAACCCAAACAGAATCCTGCAGCAAACCTAAACTGCATTTATTTGAAAAACATTTAATATTCTCCCGGGTCCCCCTCAATTTAGTTCCCCTTTTGATTTGCATGACAATCTATTTGGACAGGAGCAATCCCTATTCTTCTTTCCACCTCTGGTCCTGTGGCAGTAGAAAGGAATATACCCAAGGAAGGTGGCTGCCAGTTGTTATTCGCAAGAGTGGTGGGTGCCCGTCATGAAATGCTAGCCAGGATAAATGAGTGTCTATTCCTGGACAGCAGTTTTGCCACGTGCAACGTTGACTCTGACTGTAAGCAAAACTGTTCCCTTGGTTCTTTAACATCATTTCTAACCTACTAAGCTGAGAGCTTTAGGATGTTTGGCAGTAGCATGCATAACTGAGTGCTTTTGCAGGACATCCAAGCAATAGAGATAACAATGAGTGTGAAAAATAAGCCCACTGACCTAATCAAAGGAGAGATGCAAAGACTCAGAGAACAGAGAAGCAAGGTTTTAATTAACATTCTTGCAAGAGTGGGTGTCTGATGGACAGACACACTCAGGGCAGTTACCGCAGTCAATGTATCTCCTAGAGTGCAAGTCCTTCCCCTGGTTCCTCACTGGGTGACTATAACAGAGGTTACAGCCTTCCCCGGACATCGCCTGTGCCCATGTAAGGCACAAAGTAGTCTGATTGGAACAAATGTACATTCCTTAAGGTGATGCAGAGACTTCAGTTCTTTGGTGCATGCTCATTGCAAAGCTGGCAGAAAATAAGCCCACAGAAAGGAGAGGGGAAGAAGAACCGAGAAGTGAAGTGTCTAAGGGTTTGGGACTCCATTGTCAGGGGGAGGGGTTCGTACATATTTCCAATAGGTTGTAAACCTATTGTTAACTAAACAGCACAGCTTTTATTTGGTATTTCTGAAAATGAATCATCTCACTTCTCACAATGGGCAAATGTCTACAATGCATTTCTTTCAGGGACATATGGCAAGTGTGCTTTTCTTGATGATCTTGTTCATATAACACATGCATTTTAAATAACTAGACCTCTCTTGGTATGCCTAGAATAGGAAGCATCACTGCTATGAAGAGGCTTTCTGGATAAGCAAACCCTATCCAGTGAAGAATCAAATCTAAGATTTAATCTGAACCCAGATGGAAAAAGTTGCTAGGGCCAAGGTAAGGGAATGGAGGAAGTAACATCATTTATCGGACATATTTAAATATAGGATAATACCCCAAGGTCTATCTAGCATTAGTGCAAATTTTTTTAAATGTCCCAGAATAACTATTTCTTTGTATGAGAGGGAAAAACTAGAAAAGACTTGATATGTCTCTGTGAATACTTAAGATTTGTTGAGCAGCTGCTGTGTGTCAGGTACTGTACAAGATGCATGACATCTATTAATAGCATTTCCTTCTCATAGCCACTTCAGGGAGAGAGATTTGAAAATCTCAACTTTAATTTTGAGGAAACCGAAACGTGGACATTTAAGTAAATGCCACAGTGCCTGTAGGCTGCAGAGTTGAGCCCAGGTCTGTGTGCTAGCAAACCTCATGCTTCTATTTCCTGCCACCCCTGATGCCCAAGGCACCCTGTAATTCTTCTGCTTTAGCCTTGTGTGTGGATATATTCTTATGAATACAGATATTCATAGGTGGACTGTGTTCAGTTTTGTCAGCAGAGAAACAGAAGCATTCTGAAGTAAGATAATTTGTTCAGCCTAACCTGCGTAAACCCATCCCATTTGGAGAAGAGCTGCTGCCGCCACCCTCCACCCCTAGATGGCACCTTCGTGCCACTAACAGATGGAAAATTTCAGGGTCAACAGCAGGTTGGGCTTTTGCTTTTGTTCCTAAGACATCTAAGCTGTTCATTTCTCTGTCCCCAAAAATCCTGCTGAAGATATTTGTTGCCATTGTAAGATTTAAAGCCAAATCAAGTAGACAGGGAAAGGGCCATGTAACCATCCTAAAGCTGATAGGGAATTGCAGAAGCCTCCTTTTCCTGAGATCCCTTATCATCAATAAAAGGCAGTCCCAGCAGGGACACTGTTATTTGTTCAGAGAGCAAATGCACTCAACAGGGTCTCCCAGCTACTGCGTCCTTGGCCCTTTCGAAGATTCTCATTTGAGATCAGTCATGAAGGGCTTTCACTTCTTTGTTAGCAATGGTAATGATTTAATAGACCCCGGAAGAGTAGAATTTGGATGCTTAAGCCTTCGCAATTTTCATTCTAAAAAAGAAAGACTTTGTTGCTCTCTTCCTCCCCCTCCTAACAAAGCCACAACACAATTGATTCAAGGAGTTTTAGAAGTTCCATTGGGATTTGTGGTAAAAAGGGATTTATTTCTGTGATAGAGCACAACTTCACTGTAGGAATCGTGTGCAGGAAAAGGTGGGGGTGGGGAGCCTTGCAAAGTTTGCATTTGTGAACTCTGGGTTCCCGCAATGCTACGCGTTTTACCCGGGGCAGCCCAGGAGCGAACTGGCAGTACATCAGAAAGTATGATTATGAGAGGGAAAGCTGAAATGGCCCTCGCGTCAGCTGTTTTCCTCCACAGGATACTGGGTGATTCCTGTCCCAACCAGATACTGATTACTTAAAGCTTAGCCCAAGAGTTCTTGTCAAAAATGATTTCCGTAGTATATTTTGACTTGCTGAGGTCTGAAGAACTCTTGGAATTTGTTAGGTGTGGGCCTAAACTCCAGGAATGGGTCAGTAGTATTTGGTTAACGAACTCTATCCGTTTGAACAGATTGTCTTAAGCGCTTCGTTCTAATCTCGTTTAGTGTTCTCTGAATGTTCTTTATCTGACACGTAGCATTACTGGTGGAAATGTGTTCATTGATAATTTAAACAAGTGAAGGTAAAAAAAAAGTTCAAAGGGCTTACCTTCAGATTGTTTTACACAATATTTCTAGCATACGCAACCTGCTATAAATGTTTCCATCTATAAATTTATGTATTCTTCTATTTCACCATTAGAATTGTGTTTCTCATGCTTTATAAGTATTTCACTTAATCTATAATATAGGCAAACTCTAAATATTTAAATTGTTGAAGACTATTTGTTAGAGTGAGCAAATTTCCTTCACACAAGATACAAGGAATTTACGTAACATCCAACTTTTCCATATATTCACATATTCAACCCAGAAGGGTAAGACACAAAAAGGGTGTGTGTTTGTATATAAAGCAGTGGAACATGAAATATTTTTTTTTTAAATCTCTCTTAGAAGTGTAACTATCAGTGTTAAGGCTTACAGTAGTTTATTGTTTTAAATGTCCAGCAGTCAAAAAGCAATTCCCAATACTACATATAATAGAATATTCAAATCAAAATAACAGATTTTTAAAAACTCATTTCATCCTGAAATCAGACATTTAATTTGAGAGATCTTTCAAGTACTGTGACTGTGTGGGATTTTTAAAAAAATTTTTTTTCATTTGTTAGCATGGATCCCTATTCAGATCAGAAATCAATAAACATTATTACAGGAAAATCACTGACTAGTTATTGGGTTTTATATTACAGTTGTTTGATACATAATAAAAGCCAAAATTATTTTTTTCTATTTGGAATCAATGAAAAATATTATGATAAATAGAACAAATAATTCATCTCTACTCAGTCTTGAAAATCCCTGGGTACTTACTTAATTCTTCCCTTCCCACATCTACAAATCACTGCCATGCACAGAAGAAAGTCATGGATACATAGAAGGAATTGAAAATTAAGTCAATTATGTTCCATTTTGGTAGTGTTGCCAGGCATTCTGTATATTGGGACATGTCCTCTATTTAATGACTTTGTCCTGCATCCTATAATGACTTTGTCAGGACACCCTAAATGTCCTGTATCTGGCTTTTTAAATTAAATTACAAAAATTTGGCAGTTAGACCTATTTTTTTAAGTTTACTTATTATTTTAAGTTTACTTATTACTTACTTATTATTTAAGAGAGGGAGAGAGAGCATCCCAAGCAGGCTCCATGCTGTCAGTACAGAGCCCAATCCCATGAACCTTGAGATCATGACCTGAGCCAGATCAAGAGTTGGATGCTTACCTGACTAAGCCACCCAGGTGCCCCAGAGCTATTTTTCAAATCTAACTTATCTTGTGTTTTTGCTAAATCTGCTGACCCTGCACCTTGTCATCCCTGTTAAAGTCTTTTAGTAGTTAGACCCATTTGTATATTTCTGAAGTCCACTCTTATCATCAAAAATGACCATTCTCAGAATGAAGTATCACTGGTACAGCTTAGGAACACTTAACATGCTCAGATGACAGGGTTAGTTGGCATTTAAAGTCATTCTAGTATTACATCCTCCCTTTATCTGAAAGGTGGTTTACCTCTTTTTACATCTGTATATATGTCTTTCTTGTTAATTATTATATCATTCACAGAAATATGTCCTGGAGATCTAAACACACACACACACACACACACACACACACACACACACACAAGAAGCCATTATTGAATATTTCAGAGATTGAGCTGTGTAGATAAATATTAGGATTTCTATGTTGAGGTCTCTGGTAAAAAGAAATAATTTTATTATAAAACAACACCTGAAAGAGAATAGTTTTTTAGCAAAACAAGGAATATTCTTGTAGCTGTTGTTCAAAAGCCTGTTTTTACCTATTCTCCACTGCCATCCGCCTTGGAGAAGTGTTGTTGAATATATTAAATTTAGACCATTATAATTTCATCTTTACAGTTATAGACATCCTTGAGATGGCAAATTGAAATCATTGAGTAAAACTTAATGATTACCAGTTGTATATCTAGAAGACAGATTGAAATGGCTTCTGTGACAGACAACTAAAATGTTATTGTAAACAATCTTTCATGAATAGTGATTATAGCCGATAGGGCAGATTTTCTGTTGCACCGGGTCAGATTCTTACCATCTTGTATACATACCCAAAGCAGCTGAAGGAAGCAACCACATACATGTGTAAGTCTAGGTAATCAAGACAGTGGTTTCCAAGTGCATGTGTCCACACCAAGGAATGTGTGGAATGGTCCATTGGAATGTAGGAAAAGAAATTAGAAAAATTATTTATATTTATTTTCATCTTGCCCTTCCCTATTTCAAATCTGGCAAATGTTTTATAATTTACATTGCATGTGAGTACAACAGTACATGTATGTGATTTATAAATAAATATATAAACTTCAGTGCAGATGTACTTACTTTTTCTTTTTTACTTATAAACAATAGGGAAAAAACTGAAAATTACTAATAATATCCTACCTGAAAATGGAAGATAAATTTAAATTTTTTTAATGTTTGTTTTTGAGAAAGAGACAGAGTGCAAGCAGGAGAGGGGCAGAGAGAGAGGGAGACACAGAATCCAAAGCAGGCTCCAGGCTCTGAGTTGTCAGCACACAGCCCGACACGGGGCTCGAACCCACGAACTGCGAGATCATGACCTGAGCCAAAGTTGGATGCTTAACAGACAGCCACCCAGGCGCCCCTGGAAAATAAATTTAGAGTGCAGATATAGTGGAATCAATCCAAGTGTTTTATAGTATGACCATAATTCCAATATTCTAATAATGCTGTCCTATTATAAAAGCTCAGAACCTGCTAGAGGGGGAAATAAAATAGGTAAAGAGGTTGCTTTTTGCAATTTCTTTTTTAATTTTTTTTAACGTTTATTTATTTTTGAGACAGAGAGAGACAGAGCATGAATGGGGGAGGGTCAGAGAGAGAGGGAGACACAGAATCTGAAACAGGCTCCAGGCTCTGAGCTGTCAGCACAGAGCCCAACGTGAGGCTCTAACTCACAGACCGTGAGATCATGACCTGAGCCGAAGTCAGTCGCTTAACCAACTGAGCCACCCAGGTGCCCCGCTTTTTGTAATTTCTTAAATAACAAAGAAAATTTACATTTACCATACTTGATATATGGCAGAAGCTTATATTGATTATATCTCTCAAAATTGTTCCTTCAGACATATTTGCACAAATAACAGAGTTCAAAAATATCCATTGTAACATTGTTTACAATAGCAAAAATAATTAAAAATAAATATCTATCATTAGATATTTATCAGTACATATATATTATCATATACTTATTATTTATAAAATCCACTTTGTTACTCTAATAAGACAAGCTTTCCAGTACATGATGTAAAGTGAATCAAAGACCAAAATGTAAGAAATAAAACCATAAAACTCTTAGAAGAAAACATATGTATAAATCTTTGTGCCTTTGGATTAAGCAATGATTTCTGTCAAAAACACAACAACCAGGGGAAAAATATGTAACTTGTCTTCATCAAAATAAAAACTTTGTGCTTCATAGGAAACTGCAGGGGGGCACCTGGCTGGCACAGTCAGAGGAACATGCAACTCTTGAACTTGGGGTCATGAGTTCAAGCCCCACATTGGGTGTAGAATTAAACAAATAAATAAACAAAACTTTAAAAAATGGGGGAGAGACTGTAGTCAGTGTTCTCCAAAGAAACAGAACAGATGTGTATAGATACACACACACACACACACACACACACACACAGATTTATTATAAAGTATTGGCTCACGCAATTGTGGAAGATGGCAAGTTCCAAGATCTACAGGGTGAGTCAGAAAGCTGGAGACCAGGAGAGCCAGTGGTGTAGTTCCAGTCTAAGGCTGGCAGGCTTGAGACTCAAAAGAAGCCAAATTTCAGTTTGAGTCCAAACGACAAAATCAGTGTCCCTGTTCAAAAGCTGTAAGACAGAAATAATTCCCTGTTACTTGGGAGAGGGTGTTATTTGTTGTATTCAGGCCTTCCCCTGATTTGATGAGGCCCACCCACATGACAGAGGGGCAATCTGCTTTACTTTAGTCTACCAGTTAAAATGTTAGTCTCATCCCAAAACAGCCAGAATAGTGTTTAACCAAATATTTGGCCTCCCATGGCCCAAATTGATGCATAAAATTATCCATCACAGATTCTATCAAGAACACGAAAAGGCAATTCACAAAATTGTAGAAAAATTGCAAGTCATATATCCAACAAGGGTCTAGTATTCAAATATATAAATAAATTTACAACTCAAAATAAAAAGACAAATTACTCAGTTTAAAAATGAGGAAATAATTTGAGTAGATATTTCTCCATAGAAGATATACAAATGGCCAGTAAGAACATGAAAGATGCTCAACATCATTAGTAAGTGAGGAAGTGCAATCAAAACTGCAATGAGCTATGACTTCACATCAACTAGGATGGCTTTAATCAAAATTATAGACAATAATGAGTATTGGCAAAGTAGTGGAGAAATTGGAGCCCTTGTGCATTGCTGATGAGAATGTAAAATGGTGCAGCCACTTGGGAAAGATGTTTGGTAGTTTCTCAGAAAATTAAATCTGGAGTTTCCATATGACCAAGCAATTCTACTGCTAGGTGTATACCAGGAGAAATGAAACACATGTCCACACAAAAATGTGTACACAGGGATCCTGGGTGGCTCAGTCGGTTAAGCATCCGACTTCAGCTCAGGTCATGATCTCGTGGTTCGTGAGTTCGAGCCCCACGTTGGGCTCTGTGCTGACAGCTCAGAGCCTGGAACCTGTGTCAGATTCTGTGTCTCCCTCTCTCTCCACTCCTCCCCCACTCACGCTCCCCCACTCACGCTCTTATCTCTCCCTCTCTCTGTCTCTCTCAAAAATAAATAAACATTAAAAAAAAAGTGTACACAAATGTTCATAGCAGAATTATTTACAATAGCCCAAAGTGAAAACAATCCAAATGTCCATCAACTGATATATGAATAAATAAATGTGGTATATCCATACAATAGAATTTACTGTGCCATAAAAAGGAATGAATTGGTGATAGATACTATCTGAATAAACCTTGTATAAACCTTGAAAACATCATGCTCGGTAAAAGTTGTCTGACAAAACTGATCATATGTTGTATGATTCCATGTACATGAAATGTCCAAAATAGGCAAATTCATTGACACAAAAAGTAGATTAGTAGTTTCCAAGGACTGAAGAGAGGGAGGAATGGGGATTAACTTCTAGTGGGTAGGGAGTTTCTTTTATGGGCTGAGGAAAATGTTATAAATTAGCTGTTATGATGCTTACACAACTCTGGGACCATACTGAAAATCATTGAATTGTATACTTTTAAAAGGTGAATTTTATGGTATATAAATTTTATCTCAATATAAAAGGAGAAAGTATATATACCGCTAATTTTATATAAAATGTTGGGTGTTTCTAGAGTATTAGTGGGACATTGCTTCTGGCATTTTTTTTTTCATTTTGTTTGATTTGGTTGAAACATACTAACTAAAGAACATTTTTATCTATGGAAAAGCAAAGAGATGTATTTCCTACAGCAAGTATAAAAGTGTCCTTTACATGACAAATTTCAGTTCACTCTTAGAAATGTGTATGTGATTTTGCATTCCAGAAATATTTATTTTTTACCAGCCCATCTGCTCCTTGGCCATAATAGAGATAATAAAACACAGTATTTACTTTGGCATGCATGATATCTGCATTTGAGTTAATGGCTATTTGATTTTTCAGGGTTATCTTGCAATTATTCCATCTGACAGTGGATAAGGAAGACCCAAAAATAAAATAAAAAGTGGATAAGAGAAAACCCAGAATTACTATGAATGTCATCAGATCAACAAATCCCCATTACTTGAGGAGAAAGGCTTATTTTAACTATTGGCAACTATGTTTAATAATTTATATTTAAACATCTATCCTTGTTCTAGGCATCACTGATAACATGATTGTGTATTTACATTGGCAAGAATGTGATCATGGTAATCAAGTCAAGTGCCACTCTCTTCATTTATCGCTAACACTCTTCCAGGTAATTGAGGCCTTCCTTCCATCTGAGAAGCGATGGTACTTTAGATACAATCCATGGCCACAGAATAACCCAGCAAAGTCATTGACTCTTCACTGGCCAAAGGAAGCAACTCCCTCCTCTGAAATTCCAAGGTGGAAGGTCAATGACTTTAGAAGGCAACCATCATCCTGGTTTATTCCTGAAACATTCTAACTGGCCAAAGCCCGTAACTGGTACACTTTTTTTTTTAATATTGTTATTTTATTTTATTTATTTTAAGTAGGCTCCACACCCAACATAGGACTTGAAGTCATGACCCTGAGATTAAGAGTCGCATGCTCTACCGAATGAACCAGCCAGGCGCCCCTTGGGTGGTACACTTTTAAATGAACACTGAACAAACACAGGAATGTGTATTTAAATAAATTGGTGTTCTTGGATAAACGTTTGGGGAAACTGGATAGAGTAGATTTTCACAATTTGGACCGAGTTCATTTTAGGTAAAGGTAGAACTTGATGTGCCCTGGTTGATAACTTAAGATATCTACCTCTCTCTCTTTTTTTTTTAATGTTTATTTTTGACAGCGAGAGTGTGAGCCGGGGAGGGGCAGAAAGAGAGGGGGACAGAGGATCTGAAGCGGGCTCTGTGCTGACGGCAGAGATACCAAAGTGGGGTTCAAATTAACAAACTGAGATCATGACCTGAGCTGAAGTCGGATGCTCAACTGACTGAGCCACCCAGGAGCCCCTAAGATATCTACCTCTTATACTCAGTGAGAGAGGGACTTCTAGGAGCTTTCAGATAGACGTTAAAGTTAATTACTTTTTAAAATATCTAGTTTTAGCCCCGCGTCAGGCTCTGGGCTGATGGCTCAGAGCCTGGAGCCTGTTTCTGATTCTGTGTCTCCCTCTCTCTCTGCCCCTCCCCCGTTCATGCTCTGTCTCTCTCTGTCCCAAAAATAAATAAACGTTGAAAAAAAAAATCTAGTTTTTTCCACAAATGTGAAAATTTTCTTTGTGAAAATTCAGTTTTATAAATGTTTATCTCTAACAACCAAAAGGAAGTTCAAAGATTTCATATAAAACAATGTGCTCTTGGGGAGCCTGGGTGGCTCAGTCGGTTAAGCCTGTGACTCCTGATTTTGTCTCAGGTCATGATCTCACAGTTCGTGAGTTTGAGCCCGCATAGAGCTCTGTAGTATGTCAGCATGGACCTTGCTTGAAATTTTCTCTCACTCTCTCTCTATCCCTGTCCTGCTCATGCACTCTCTCTCCCTCTCTCTGTCTCTCTCAAAATAAATAAATAAGCTGAAAAAAAGAATTAAAAAAGTACAATGATGTGCTCTTAAAAATCGGTAGATAGCCTCTACTCCTATAATTTCTTCGTCATGACTATTCCATGACCTACATAATATTCAAACTGTCTCTATAGGTTTCTTTCTTCATAGTCTGTCAAGTCTTCAAGACCAGAAGTCATGTCCTATTAACCTTGGCAACCACCACCTCCCTAGAGCTTAACATGGTTTCTAGAAAATAGTAGGTACTCAATAAATATTTGTTATTGCACTAAATTCACCACAGCTTTGTGGTTAAGAATGAACTCTTGACAGTTCACAGCCTGAAGCCTGTTTCAGATTCTGTCTCTCTCTCTCTCTCTCTCTCTCTACCCCTCCCCAACTCACGCTATGTCTCTCTCTCTCTCTCTCTTTCTCTCTCTCTTTCTCTCTCTCTCTCAAAAATAAATAAACATTAAAAAAAATTTTTTTAAAGTATGAAGTCTTGGGAATTATACTACCTGTATTCACATACCTTACTGTATAACTTTTGATGAATTACTTAACGTTTTTAGTTTCTTCATATATAAAACAGGAAAATATCATAATATCTTTCTCAAAAATTAGTGTAGAAATTAAATGAGGTAATACAAGTAAACTACTTCTTGCAAGCTTAGTTTAATTTAGTGTTAGGTGGTATCATCATCATCATCATTAGTAGTACTTATAATGTTATAGTGCAACATTACATTACATTACATCACATTACATTACATTACATTACATTACATTACATTACATTACATTACATTATTACAACATTACTAGCCACATAACCACCTTGGGAGCATGGGCACTTCTCATCCTATGGCAAGCTGGTTATTCCTCTAAGAGTTGAATGCAGAAACTAAGTCAGGATTCCTTCCAGACTCTAGTTAGGGGGAAGATATAGTCAGTAAAAATCAACACTTTCTCTTTTCTTCCTTCTCTTTTCCTGCAAACTCTCTGACTGATTACCCAGAAGGGGCAGAAATGAGGAAATTTACACTCTGACTGCAAACATATAACAAGGGGATGTTCCAAATGAGCTCTGAGAGAAGAGAAGATACTCATAGATTTCATGTGTGTGTGTGTGTGTGTGTGTGTGTGTGTGTGTGTGTGTATGTGTGTGTGTGTGTGTGTGTGTGAAGGGATTTTAATTCAATTTAATAGCTAATCTGAAAGAGAGCAAAACACATACATTAAAGTAAAGGCAATGCAAGTCATAACAACAACTCAGAGATGCATTAAGAAAATTTGTCACCATGGTTACATTTACTAAGAAATTTGCTGCCTATTGCTAAACAGGCAAAGCAATACAGATGTATGAAATTGTGAGCTGTGTGATAAAATAGCCCTATATTTTCATTCATGAAGCCCATGGTGAGAATTTACTGTTACTGACATACATTATTCTTATTTTATAAGATATTATTCTCTAAAATTTCTACTGTGTTATGCAAACACATATACATGTTGACTGCAAAATTTTCTGTAGATGTCCCACAGATAATCAGAGCTGCCACTGTCCCTGGGTCTACGCATATATTTCAATGAAGCTTTATAGCTCTTATCATTTAAAAATAGTCTGTCTGGGAAATGTTTTCAGTACTTCTGGCCCCCTCTTTTCCTCTTTCTTTCTTTCTTTCTTTCTCTCCTTCTTTCTCCCTCCCTCCCTTCCTTCCTTTCCATTTCTTCCTTTCTTTTCTTTCTTTCTCTTCCTTCCCTCTAATAATCAACAAAATTTCTATTAAACTTTTAATAAATAGGCATTTTGTTATTAAAATAATGTTCAGATAAAATTATAACAAAGATTGATTATAAGGTCTTGACAATTCTAGAACACGTTCACTACCCCATGCCCATTAGCATTCACTCCCCAGTTTCCTACTCTTCAACCTCTGGCAACTACCAATCTACTTTCTGTTCCTAAGGATTTGCTTATTCTGGGCATTTCATGTTTAATGGAATCATGAAGTATGTGACCTTTTGTATCTGGTTTCTTTTACTTAGTGTGTTTATGGTTCATTCATGTGGTTGCATGTATCAGTACTTTATTTCTTTTAGTGGCTGAACAATATTGCATTGTATGGCTTTATCACATTTTGTATATTCATTCACCACTGATGAGCATTTGAATTGTTTCCATTTTGGGCTATTATGAATAATGGTGCTATAAACATTCTTGCACAAGGTTTTGTGTGGACATATGTTTGCATTTCACTTGGGTATACATCTAGGAGTGGAACTGCTTGGTCATATGGTAACTATAGGTCTAACTTTTTGAGGAACCACCAAAATGTTTCTCCAAAGCAGCTACACCAGCAATATATGAGGGTCCCAATTTCTCCATATCCTCGCCAATACTTGTCATTGTCCTTTTTTTTTTTTTTTTTTTTTTAGTCATCCTAGCAAGACTGAAGTGGTGTCTCCTTGTAGTTTTGGTTTCATAATGCCTAATGATATTGAACATCTTCTCTTATTTATTCTGAATTCTCAAGTCTATTCCACTGATATATATATCTTTTCTTATGCCAATGCTATGCTGTTTTAGTTAGTGTAGCTTTGTAGTAAGTTTTGAAATCAGGGACCATAAGTCCTCCAACTTTGTTCTTCTCGAGATTATTTTGGATACTTGGGTTCCTTGCATTGCATATGAATTTTAGGTTCAGCTTGTCAATTTCTGCAAAAAAGCCAGCTGGTATTTTGACAAGGACTGCATTGACATTGTAGGTCAATTTCAGAAGTATTGCCATCTTCATATTAAGCCTTTCTGATACATAAATATGGTATGTCCTTCCATTTATTTGGGTCTTCTTGAATTTCTTTCAACAATGTTTTAGAGTTTTTAGTGTACCACTCTTGCACTTTTTGCAAATTTATTCCTAAATATCTAATTCTTTTTGATGACATTGTAAATGTTATTGTTTTCTTAATTTCATGTTTGATATTAATTGCTAGTATGGAGAAATACAATTGATTTCTTCTATAGATTTTATATCATACAACATTTTGGAACTGGAGCATTACCTTTAACATATTTTTTTGTGGATTTCTTTGAGTTTTCTATATATGAGATCATGCCATCTGCAAATGGAAATAATTTTATTTCTTCTTTTCCAATTTAGATTTTTGTTTGTTTATTTCATTATCTTTCTAGTTGCCCTGGCTAGAATCTCCAGTACAATATTGAGTAGAAGTGGTAAGAGCACTTGTGCCTTACTTGTACAAGAAAGTGTGCCTGATCTTGGATGGAAAACTTTAAGTGTTTCACTATGAAGCATGATGTTGGTTGTGGGTATTTTATAAATATGCCCTTCATCAGGTTGAAGAAGCTGTCTTCTACACCCAGTTTGTTCAATGCTTGTATCATAAAAAAAAAATTGGATTTTTGTCAAGTGCTTTTTTCTGAGTCTATATGTGGTTTGTCTTCTATTCTTTCAATATGGCATATAACATTGTTTGATTTTTTGTTTATCAAACTAACCTTGCATTCCTGGGGCAAACCTCATTTGGTCATTGCTATGTAAACTTTTTGTGTGTTGCTGAATTGGTTTGTTAATATTGTGCTGAGAATTTTTGATTCTAGATTCATATGGATACACATTCATACTGATATATATTCTAATTAATATTAGCTGTGATTTTTTTATATTGGCTTTGGCTTTGGTTTGAGGTTAATGTTGGCTTCATATAATGAGCTATGAATTGTTTTCTCCTTTCTGTTTTTTGAAGGTGATTTTGAATGATTGGTGTTTATACTTCTTTCAACATTTGGTAGACTCCACTAAAGTCACTCTGGTCCTGAGCTTTTCTTTATAAGAAGTTTATTAAATTATTTATTCAATCTCTTTATTTAGTACAGGTCTATTTAGATGAGTCTATGAATTATCTATTTCATATTGAATCAGCTTCAGTAGTTTATGTCTTTCTAGGAACTTGCCAATCTGTGTTATCTAATTTGTTGATATCCAGCTATTCATAGTATTTCCTTTTAATCTTTTTATTTCTGTAAAATAGGTAGTGATGTACCTTCTTTAATTTGAGATTTCAAATTGAGTCTTTTATTTTTTCTTGCTCAGTTTAGCTAAGGGTTTGTCAATTTTGTTGATCTTGTCAAAGAAGCAACTTCTGGTTTCATTGATTTTCTCGACTTCATTTATTTCTGCTTCAATCTTTGCTATATTCTTCCTTCTGCTTGTTTTGGGTTTAGTTTGCTCTTCTTTTTTCATTTTTAAGGTTTGGTTCTACTCATATTGATCAACTAATTCACCATATATCACTCCAAGAAACTTTTGGCTGTTTCCAAAATTCAAATCCACTCTAAAAGACAAATATATTCCACCAAAAAAGATATTATAAAAAGAATAGGCAGGAAAGTACTTGCAGAACAGTAAAGTAAGAACATCCAATATCCAATCCTCCTTAAAAGCAGTGAGAATACTAGTAAAAATGGTCAAAATCAACTTTTTACAACTCTGGAAATTAACCAAAAGCTTGCAACAATTCAAGGAGAATTTATTTAAGAAAAACAGCTCACTCTCGGTAAGAATGGGGTGTGGTATTTTTGCTTATCCTAGTCCCATATACCCTCCCCAAAATGTTACTACAAAGAGGACATTTTATAATGATAAAAGGGTTGATTCATCAAGAAGACATAAGAATTGTCATCATATATACACCTAAAAACAGAGAATGAAAACAGAGAGAATTAAAGGCAGAGATAGATAACTCGGCAATAATATTAGCAGAATACAATAGCCCACTTTTAATAATTAATATAAAACCAGACAGAAGATGAAGAAGGAAATAAAAGACTTGAACAAAACTATAAAACATAGACCTAATACATATCTATAGAGCTGTACCCATTAACAGCAGAATACAAATTCTTCTCAAATGTACATGGAATGTTCTCCAGGATATGCCATAAAAAATATAAATAAATTTTAAAAGATTGAAGTCATGCAAACCATATTCTCTGATCAAATGTAATGAAATTAAAAATACAGAAGGAAATTTGGGAAATTCACAAATAAGTAGAAATTAACTGCATTCTGCTAAATAACCAATGGGTCAAAGAAGATATCACAAAGGAAATTAGAATATGTTTTGAGATAAATAAAAATGAAAATACAACATTCTAAAATATCTGGATGCAGTGAGATTAGTATTTACTCTCGTGAGAGTTTAGCTCACAACTGGCTCCACGAAGATCCAAATCATGCTGACTCCTTTCTGTTGCATGGTTGAATTCTAATTACAGAACACCTTCAATAATGTCTACAACTGAATAATATTGCAAATTTAAAGAACAAATTCTTGATCAACTACATTTCTAAAGCTCTTATTCTATCCCTAATCATGATGACATAGTTCCATACATACAAGGACTCCCAAAGTGAACATTTACTCTAATATAAATATGCAGGCAATGCCTGATAATCTGTGCAGAGGCAAGAGGAAGTTTACCAACCTGCCTGATTTTCTAAGAGGAAAAATCGTATATGCTCCTGCTACTTAGCAGAGTCCTCCAAGTAATCAAGTTTTATCTCTTCGATGATTAATTCCAGAGATTTATTATCAACATGCACTCTAACCGCAGTCAGAGTTGAAATTAGTCATTTATTACAGTCTAACTGCAACTTATCAGAATTATCAGTATCAGTTAGGTTGCTTTATAGGTTTATTTTGTATTGTGCTATTGAGGTATAAAATCGCTCCTTGATTGCTATTTAAAACTGAAAAAAATAGGGTAGCTACACTTATGAGCCGAGTATAATGCGTAGGGCTGTCACATCACTATAGTGTACCCCTGAAACTAATGTAACATTGTGAGTCAACTATACTTCAATTATATATATAAAATTATATACATAATAATTTATATTATGGAATCATATTATATATTATAGAAAAATTATAACATGTAATATATGTACAAAATACATTTAATGCTAAAAATATTAATGCTAGGTCAACTGCATATGTATTGGTAAAAAAAAATTTTTAACTGGAAAACAGATTTCCTTAAGAATTTCAGAATTCAGTTTTTAAAAAATTGGGTTGCACAACCAAATGTAAGAAAAAAACTGAAGAAGCTGAGAAGTTGCATACTTTTGATGATTTTACATTTTAGCTGAACTGTGTGGATCGTTATAATCATGTGTGTCATTTCTGGTCTTGAGAGTAAATGAATATATTTAATTTAGTTGTAATGTTCAGTACCAAAAGAGTTCTTTGGTCATTGATTGCTTATAGAGACGGAGTTATTAATTGTATTGTGTTACTTAGGAAATTGTGTGTGTATGTGTATATATGTCAGCTAAAAGTCAAAGAAATATTTCTCATTTCAGAAATAATGATATTTTCACTGAGACTTATTCATTCAGGATCATCTTTTTCTTAACTAATTATATAAACTTGGAAAAACTAAACTTGGGACTAAAATTAGAGCTACCATCATTTTGTTCTTTTGTTAAAAAGGAAACAGCCTCCTCACTATGAGTGACAGTCAAAACAATACTAAATGCCCAAAAAAGAGTAAAAATTAATCATACTTGGTTATAAGTCAAAGCACTACTTTTTTCCTTTTTGTTAACAAAATCATCACAGCTCTTTAGGATGTTAATGCTAGATTTCATTGACACTTAAATGACTCAACCTAAATATCAACTGTAACATTTACTGTACCTGGATAAGCATGGCTTCACCATTCCAAATTTTCAAACTTCTATCTAACATGATCCCCCCACTTCTCCTATCTCAGAGGATTGGAAAAACCATCAGAGCACAGTAATTACACACAGTATTACTTTCACCAAGTATTTACAATCATTCAGACATGTAGATAACAAAAATTTACTATCCATGTGTTCTGGACTGGATACAGAAAGAGGATTAAAGTCTTTGTCCTCAAGGAGTTCACACTTTAGGATAGGTCATTTCTCGTGAATATATTGGAAAAATTGCTAAGGGGTTTCAGAGGAAAAAAATCCCAAGTTTGATTACCATATTTTCAGTGCTCAGACATCATTCTGGTGAAATCTGGAAGAAAACATAGCAGACTAGGAGATTTAGAGTTATGGAAGTTTGTTAGGGAGCTACTGTAAAGGTCTGAACACTAGATGAAGAAGGTCTGAGCTCATTCTATATCAATGAGCCCCAAGAGTTAGTCTTTATGTTTCTACCACATTCCACATGTTCAGTGGTTTCCCCAAACTCAGAGATTTTGAGTTAGTGTTTAGTACTCCTCAGTCTAAAAATAATCATGGAAATGCACAAACATTTAGATACAAGGCTACTTATTTGCAGTCTTGTCTACAATTGTGAAAAACTGAAAAAAGTTGGTATACAAAAATAAAAGTATTAGTTAAATAACTATGGTACATCCATTCAATGGAATACTATAGAGTGTTTGAAAAGAGTTTTTAAATAGATTTGAAAACATTAAGAGATATTAAGATGATATATTTAGTTTAAAGGCAAGTCATAAAGAAATATGTAGAGTAAAAATCTAGATTTTGTCCTATATGCATATAAGGGACTTAAACATACACGTAAAATGTTACTAGTAGTCACTGTAGTATTGGTATTATGGAATAATTTTTCTTTGTTTTTGTTATCTATAGCTTTAGGTTTTACACTGTGAATATGCATTAGTTTTGAATCAAAAAAAAATGTTATTGACTTTAAGGACATGAGGCAAGGATTTTAAGGGCTCAAGGTATGAAAAATGGTCTCCACTTCGTGGGCCACTGATTTTGCATATGTAACACTGCCACTGACTTTTCATCACTAACCAACTTTCCCAACATTGCATTCTTCAAATATTTAGCAATGTGTATGCCAGATAGCTCCCATGCACACAGCCATTTATGCATAGAGTGAAGAAAGAATTACCACGTGATCATTATTAATCATTATAATTATTCATATATCTGGACTATATGCCAGATACTGGCTGGGAAATGGTCATGTATTTTCGCTTCTTTAATTTTTATAAGGTGAATCAACCCTGTGAGTTTTGTTTTTTTTTTAATTTTTTTTTTCAACGTTTATTTATTTTTGGGATAGAGAGAGACAGAGCATGAAGGGGGGAGGGGCAGAGAGAGAGGGAGACACAGAATCGGAAGCAGGCTCCAGGCTCCGAGCCATCAGCCCAGAGCCTGACGCGGGGCTGGAACTCACGGACCACGAGATCGTGACCTCGCTGAAGTCGGACGCTTAACAGACTGCGCCACCCAGGCGCCCGAACCCTGTGAGTTTTATTATCATCCCCATTTACAGATTAGGTAGTCTGAGGCTGGAAGAGCTTAAGCGAAGTGTCGAACATTGATTTAAACTCACGTTCCAAGATCAACGCTCCAAGAAAAATATAACAAGCTCCATTTATGTTTATTTTTTTAATGATTGTTTTGACTTTTATTTTTTTTTAATAATAACAGAAGGATGTAAATTTTGCCTTGTCCTATCCATGTGTAAAAGGTCGGATATCATTGTATGAAATCAAAAAATTTTATATAATCACTCAAAAGAGAGAGCAGTATTTTACCTAGTGAAGTAGTGCTTTTAAGTAGGAAATCAATCATTTCCCACACCAAAAAATGTTCTCTACATTTTAAGATTTTCTTTTTGCTTTAGAGTGAAATACGTTTGTCATCTTCCTGGCCCCGTGCTTGGTCTCTTTTAACCTTATTACATTTCTTCTCTACAGGATTTCCTTTGGGAAATTTTACTATGGATGGTAACAATATCTATTCATTTATTTCAGCTTTTAGAAATTAGTTACGTGGCATTTATGTCACACTTAACTTTCCAGGAGCTTTGAATTTAAGCCACAATTTAACATTCCTAGCACTCCTCAGCCTCTTTTTTTTTTTTTTTTTTTTTTTTTTTTTTTTAATTTTACCCTTTCATCTGCCAAGTGATCCAGGAAGGTAGTTAGTACTATATATAGTTTATCTGAGGTAAAGAGATGGAGACAAACAGCAAACCATTCATTAAATACCATTACCTTTGGAACTTAAAAGTGGTAGAATCTGGAGTTTCAAGGAACTGTGGGGACCAGGCAATCCATACACAATAAATGGACTTCATCGCTCTAATTTCACCACTGTTTCCTCCTTTGCCATTTCAAATGAGTAAAAACTTCTCTCTTTTTTTCTTCATTTTTATTAAAGGTACCCTAGAAAACTAAATATGTGGACAAATAGAGCAAAATTAAATAAGAAAAATCAAGTTGGAGGTGGAGGGGTTTATGCTCACCTTGGGGATCAAGGCAAGATCGTCAGCTTTGTGATCCTTATAATGGGAATACACAAGGAGGGAGGGAAGGCAGCACTGAAGGTCCTGGACTCACAACGTTTCAGATCTGGAGAGGACATCAATATTATTTCCAACTTTTCACCATGTAGGATTAGATGTGTATGGTAATAAAGACAGCTCTGAATGAATTATGTGTATTTTTTTACAGCACAACAACAACAAAAGAATTAAGAAAAGCTCTCAAAGACCAGATCTGTTTGCTTTCACTCTGTACTAAATTCTTATAATCTTTAGATGCATATTTTTCCGTTCTCCTTTCAAATAGTTCAAGATAAGCAGCTACCACCATTTCCCCTTGAAACTTAATTTCTTAATCCAGTAGTTGCAGAAGTACATCTTCCTGGACTACAGGCAAACCGATCATATTTGTTTTGTTCTCTGACTCCCATTTCCATTCCTTATCCGGTACTAAGTCAGGTGCCAGGCTTGAAGGCTCACTGCTGTTGGTGGCGGAGGCATTGCAAAGGGGACAGCATAGACATGGCCTCATGGCCCCAGGGCTAGGAACTGTAGCCCTTCTGCCTAAATCCAGCTTCTAAAATCCAGCATCCAGCCCCAACTACCAAGAAAAGAAATGCTTAATTTTGAGTTATTCTAACTGGCAATTGTAGTGTTCTTAGATTTTTAGCTCTATTTTCTTCCCACCTCTTGGTCATTAAGAGCAATGGTACAGACTCAAACAGTTTCCACAGAGCACCGCTTATAAGCTCTTGCTAAAATGGATGTGTGGCCCTGGGCCATAATATTTATACATGTTTTCCTTTTTACTTAATTGTAATTAGCATGCTGTTTATTGCATTCCTTTTACCTTTCCTTAAGAATTTGCTTTTTCCTTCAATTGTTTGCATTGGTATCTTTTGAATTTCCTCCCTCTTATTTATTTTTTTGGCATAAATAATAATTGGTGCTACAGCAGGAGCTTGATAAAGCCTTTTATTATGTTCCCTTTTGTCCAACAGCAATCATGAGGCATAAAAAAAAGTCTAAACAGTTTGTCCAGAGTTACATAACAAAGGAGAAGCAAACTTTTCAATAAGAGTTCATGTTCTTAGTTTTCCATATTCTATTTTTATTAAAGGTCCAGGTCTCGGGGCGCCTGGGTGGCGCAGTCGGTTAAGCGTCCGACTTCAGCCAGGTCACGATCTCGCGGTCCGTGAGTTCGAGCCCTGCGTCGGGCTCTGGGCTGATGGCTCAGAGCCTGGAGCCTGTTTCCGATTCTGTGTCTCCCTCTCTCTCTGCCCCTCCCCCGTTCATGCTCTGTCTCTCTCTGTCCCAAAAATAAATAAACGTTGAAAAAAAATTAAAAAAAAAAAAAAAAGTCCAGGTCTCCTGTTATTTCTGTTGATTGTTTTTCCCTCTAAATCCTTTAGATTTTTTTTTTCCCAGTACCTTAATTTGTACTTTCTCTTAACTTCTTACGTTTGTTTTGTTTTTGAAATGTCTTTTTGATTCTATCCTTACTTCTTTTGTTTATGGATACTGGGAAGCAATTTCATATCTCAGTTCGGTAAAGTGACATTTTCTCCAGCAGATCATTAGTCAGTGATAGCTGGTTAAAAGCCTAATATTCTGTAATTATAAAATCCAGTTGTTCTCCAGATCATTCAGTAAATTGTGTTAAACACATTGATAACCTATTTGGGGGGAAAAATCTAGTTGATTCTCACCATTACCATACCCCAAAATAAATTAGAAATAGACTAAAAGATTAGCTTTTAGTAAAAATTAAGCTTCCAGAAGAATTTTTTGTATTAAAGCAATGCAAGAAACCACACACACACACACACAAAGACTGATATGTTTGACTGGATGTAAATATAATTTTTAAAAAATCCTTGGTATTTTAAGGCAACAATAAATCTTATATATTCAACACATATATCTGAGAAATAATTTATTGTAAATCATAGTCATCAATAATAAATACATTAATGGTACAATGTGAACATAGGAAAGATCATGGACAGACACTTCTCAAGGGTAAGAACTGATAAATAAATGAAAAAGAATCATATGAAAATATATTTACCCCCATCTGTGACCAAAAAAATAAAAATTAAAGCAATAAGCCACTGCCTTTATTGCCTATGGCATAGCAAAATTTAAATGTCAGTTTAAGAGCTAGTGAAGTTTATGTGACTTCAATTGCCTTTTTAAAATTTCTAGTTTTTATAAATTTTCCACAATGAGTATGTGTCACTTTTATAATGAAAAAATTAACTCTTTAAAATATATATGGATGTGTATTTAATCTCTTCTCTGCAAGCACAATACATGACTAAGAAATGTACAGAGTTTTTAAGTGGATTCTACTGATTTGATTTTCTTATTTCACTGTATTTCGATTAACTTAAATATTGTTTGTTCATTGGAAATAAGAGTTAACAAAGGCAGAGATTTTTCCAAGTTAGTGACATCCTATGGTAATATTTCACAGCCAGGATAGAAGAGAACGATCACGATAAGGGCTGTTTTGTGGGAAAATGCTCTCTGTAAGGTCAACAGCTTGTACAAGATTAATTCCATAATTGAACTTTGAGACATTGTCTGAGGTGTTGAGGTGAAGTGTTCTGGAATTGTTTAGGGTTCAGGGGAAATGGATTTGCCATAATAAAGGGAAATTTTAAGATAAATAGGTTATCAAGAAGGATGTATTTCTCTGTAGTGACAAATGTGTAGATACCATCCATTAATTTCACAATGTTAAAGTTAATCTCAGTGTAAACAATTTTTGAATTTTTGAGAAGATCTCTTTCAAGAGATCCATTAGAGAGGCAGAGGTGAGAGTTATATAAGACTTTATTCCATTATTACCCAAAATAATAACCAGGCAACACTTACAAGTGGTTTACTTATACTATCTGGTTAATCCTTATAATATCGCTCTGAAGCAAGTATTCTTAATTATTCATTTCACAGAAGAAGAAGAAATTGACAAGTAACAAGGCTAGGTAGACTGACCAAAGGTCCACCATAAGGACATGGGAGAGGCAGGACTTGAACCCAGACAAATATAACGGTAAAGACAGAATTTGTGCTCTGAATAATATACTACCTCTACATTAGACTTCAGTAGTCTTGACCTTCCGCCCAACAATTGGCCCCCAACTCCATGTGAGGCACCGGCTAGTCTAACATAATCTGCCCACCATTACTTTGCTTTTGGGTTGAAAAGCAGAAAGAGCTTGAGTTTTATATTCTAACTTGGATTGAATCTTTGTTCCACTTTCATGTTCCTAAGTTAGTTATTTCTTCACCTATAAAATAGAGGAAAGTAATAACCTCAAAGAGCTGCCATGGAAATTGAAATACCATATGTGAAAGTGCTTAGAACAGTGCTTGGCAAATCATAGATGTTTAATAAATATTAGTTTCCTTTCTTCCTTCCCTTGCCAGACAAAAGTTGTTCTTCCTTACAAAGTCGGTTTGCATGAAAATGCTTCCATGGCTCTCAATTTATCACAGAATCTTCAGAAAAGTTGCTCACTAGATCAAATGGACCCTATTAGACGTGGAATCTCAGAGGCTTCTAATCACCCTCCCCTCCCAGACAGGGTGTGCTGTGGAAAGCCCTAATAGAAGTTTATATAACCTGATGTTCACAATTCTCTCTTTTCTGGATTTGGGTAGGCTTTTTAATTCTTATTTCTGTGACTCTTGCTTTTCTCTCGTTTCTCTTACATGACCCTGCCCCCAATTCCAAAATACACTTTTATACAAATGAACTCTAGCTCAAACTGCTTATATGCCATTTCTCAAAGATGCCTTATCATTTCCTGCTTCCACATTTTTTTTCTTCTGCCGGGCTCTCTCCCTGAAATAACCCTTTACCGAAAATTTATCTATTGAACTTTTACCTTCAAGGCTCAACTCAAATGCCTGTTCCTCATACATCTCTGGCCACTATGAATGGAAGTGATCTCCCTTTCTACTAAATCACTGTAGCACTGCATATCACTTAATGGACAGATGGCAGATACTGTAGTATTTTGGGGCTGAAGACTGACTGAAATGGCATCTGAGGGGCACCTGGGTGGCTCAGTCAGTTAAGTGTCCAACTTTGGCTCAGGTCATGATTTCATGGTTTGTGGGTTCAAGCCCTGCATTGGGCTCTGTGCTGACAGCTCGGAGCCTGGAGCCTGCTTCAGATTCTGTGTCTCCCTCTCTCTCTGCCCCTCCCTGCTCACACTCTGTCTCTCTCTCTCTCTCTCTCTCTCTCTCTCTTTCTCTCTCTCTCTCTCTCTCTCTCTCTGTCTCTCAAAAGTAAATAAATATTAAAAACATTTTTAAAATAATAAAAAATAAAATGGAATCCAATTAGCAATCCCTTAAATGGCCTCTCCCAATGCCTTACTAAAAAAAATCTCTGAAGCCAACAAAAGCCAAATTCTCACAAATACACTAAAAACTAATAAACAAGTTATTATCAGAATGAGGAAAGAATTTCTGACAATTTAAAGGCCAGAGGAACTGTATTGAGAAATGATAAAAATTGCTTTCCCACTGGGGCGCCTGTGTGGCTCCGCTAAGTGCTCAACCTGGGCTCAGGTCATGATCTCACGGTTTGTGAGTTCGAGCCCTGCGTTAGCCTCTGCGCTTACAGCTCAGAGCCTGGAGCCTGTTTCAGATTCTATGTCTCATTCTCTCTCTGCCCCTCCCTGACGTGTGCTCTGTCTCTCTCTGTCTCTCACAAATAAATAAATGTAAAAAAAAATTAAAAAAAACCGCTTTCCCATTAAAAGTAGATTAAAATTCTTGGTCTGAGAGAACCACTCTTTACGCCTTCTCAACTGTTTACCTCCTACTCAAAACACAGGAGCCCTTGGGACACCTGGGTGGCTCAGTTGGTTAAGCATCCAACTCTTGATTTCAGGGGTTGTGAGATGGAGCCCTGTTTCAAGCTCAGCACAGAGTCTGCTTGGGATTCTCTCTTTCTGTGCCTTCCCCTCTGGTGTTCTCTCTCTCTCTCTCTCACTCTCTCAAAAAACAAAACAAAACGAAACCATACATCACCAACAACAGCCACACACACAAAAAAAAAATGGTGGGGCCAAACATTCTTCTATCAGCTAGGTGAGATTTTATGGAGTATCCAGAATGCTACCCCCTAATCTCTAACAGGGATTCAAAAAGTTTACCATAATAATAAAAATTAGAAAAGGGTTTTCAAGATCATGCAAAAAAAATTAGCAGGTATGCCAATATTAATTTTTGTCAAGTGGGAGGTTGCAGGAAGGTTAATTGGAGGAAGGTGATCAAAAGGTAATAAATTATGTATTGTACATGATGTGATGTACAACATGATGACTATAGCTAACACAGATGTGTGGTATATTTGCAAGTTTTTAAGAGAGTAGACCCTAAGTTTTCATCACAAGAAAAAAAATTTGTTTTCTTTGTGTGTGTGTGTGTGTGTGTGTGTGTGTGTGTCCCTAGGAGATAATGAATGTTAACTAAATTTATTGTGGTAATCATTTCACAATATACTTAAATCAAAAAAGATTGCCATGCATTTTAAACTTATATGGTGCTGTATGTAGATTACATCTCAATAAAACTAGAAAAAGTAAGCAGATGTGAGGCAAGACATAAAATTAATAGGAAAGTAAATGTTTAATATTGATAAAATTTATAGTAAAGATATAATTATGAATCACTTCAAATAAAACAATGGCTGAAATATGTAAAGTAAAAATCATTAAGAATATAAGGAAAAATAACAAACACAAGTGTTGTGGAAGACTCACATACATCTCAGGCTTTGAGAAATCCAGTGGGAAAAAATAGATTGGAATAATATTTTTAATAATATACAGTAATATAATAAATAAGGTGATATAGATATACATATGTACATAGATACATTTATAGCTAGCTAGCTAGAGGTAAATAAATAATCAAACTAGTTGTCTCCAAAAGTACCTATGAAATATTCAGAATACTTTATCATAGTGTTTGTCCCCAAGAAAGAATTAAGAAATTCCAAACTTTAGAAGTCCAACCATTCTCTGATTTGTATTACTATAACTAGAAATTAATAAGGAAAATAAACTTGTAAACACATAAACATCAAGCCAAAGCAAGAATTAAAACTACAATTACAAACCATTTATTTTTTTTATAAACCATTTAGAAATCAATAAATAGGACATTACATATCAAATTATAGAATGCCACCAAAGCTACAACCAGAGGCAATTTCATAATAGGAAGAACTTACTCACTTTTGTTTAGTGGGGTTTTGTTGTATGTTCTAAAAATTTTCCATTGTTTAAAATTAAGCTGTAGCTACTTGAATATTTCCAGATGTAGTGCTCCATAGTAAATGTGTAAATCACCCTTCAAATGAAATACGCTGGACCTAGTATTTGCTCTTACTGTCTTTGTTCACATTTGCTATGACCTGTTTTTCCCTGTTTTCCATTTCCTTGGAACACCAACCAGTTGGCACCGTATTTGATCACCTGACTCATGCCTAAGGCCCTTTAACCTAATAGTTTTTGTGAATAAAATCTCTGATTTTGACCCTCAATCTTGCACAGGTTATTTTATAGTTACTTCTTGTTTCCAAGCAGCTAATGTTACTGGTAAGAGGCACTCACACCTTCTATTGAGGGCACAAGGAGCCCTTATAATTTGGCAAAGCCCCAACTCACCTCTCAACAAGAAGAGGGAAATTACAGAGGGAAGATAAATGTAATTCAGAATAAGAATCTGTGATCTCTATGGTCCTTATGAGTTTATCAAGAATTAAATAAATACATATACACACATATATACATGCATGCATGCATGCATACATAGATGGAGGCTACAGATGCTATTATTTGGGGATTCACTCAGACGTTATAAAAAGTACATATATTTTAAAACTTTTAAATTCTACTTCAATAGTAATACTGTGAACTAAAATTGATTTTTCCCATTCTGAGCTTCCTATGTCCAGTAAGATCATGTGTCAAAAATATTAGATGGCTATATGATTTCTATACTGAGCTCTCAGACATACAAAAAATAAAATTGTTTTGTGTTATACGTAATTTCTCAATTCAAAAGTGATGTTTACTTTTCCTAAATTTTTCACTTAATATTACTAGCCATTTTATTATTTTTGTGTCAAATATACCTATTAATGAATTATAGTGCATTTTCTCAATTCAGATTTATTTCCAACAACAAAACTTTCAGTTTCCTGTAAAGAAACTCTGGATAGTTGCTATAGTCCACTATGGTACCATAAGAGGAAAAGACATTTGTTCCTTATTTCTGTAAAACTTCTCACTGAATTGTGTGTATGCACAGAAAGACGAATTTGTGTGATCAAAATGATTCACGTGGTGTCTAAACCTATTAACATTCTTCCCCAATGTAGACGAGGGTCCAACGTATCTCTTACATTGGACATGAGTAGCTTGGGGAATGTTGAACCTTTTGTGGCTATCCCAACCCCACGGGAGAAGGTAGCAATGGAGTATCTGCAGTCAGCCAGCCGAATCCTCACAAGGTCACAGCTGAGGGACGTCGTGGCAAGTTCACATTTACTCCAAAGTGAATTCATGGTGAGCCAGCTGTTTATTATTCACTCCTCAGTAGGTATTTTGATAAACTAGAACCTAGAGGCACCTACTAAAATGGCACTGTCCTCCACTCAAGTAAACAAACAGTTACAGTTTAAAAGGTTAAGTACAAGGTTTTAGAGCCACCCTACATCTCATCAAGTACTGATAAATGTTCAAACTAGCATGTGATTACTAAATTGAGGCAGAGTATGTAGGAGCTGGCCAGGCAGAGAAGTATCAAGAAGGAACTAGGCAGAGAAGAGGCATTTCAGGAAGAAGGAACAGTTTACTGTCACTGTTTGGGGAATTAAATTGTTCGATTTAGCTGATGCATTGAAATCAAGGTGGAAAGTGGCAAAGCTTGAGCCTCAGAGTTATAAAAGAAACCTGAGTCTTGATACATATTTAAAAGTTTGAACTTTATCTTAAGTTTGTAAAAGATCACTCTATGATCTCCACTCTGCAGATCACTGCAGATCTCCACTCTGCAGTGGAGTGAACATTAGAAAGGGGTATGTTGGAAGCTCTAGAGTGATCCTGTGGACTGGGCATGGTGGTCTAAACTAAGATAGTAGGAGTGAAAATGTGGGAAACCTATAGCAATCTGCAAGAAGGGGGCCGAATTGGATGAGGCGGCCAAAATAAGGGAAGAAGTCAGAAATGATACCTCAGTTTGTGACATGAGGAACAGGCTGCATACAGTGACCTTAAATGAAATAAGGAACATGGGGGAAGACCAAATGTGGGCTAAAGAGGATTGGGAGTTTTAGCCAAAAGTGATGGCAACCCATCAGTGTAGCTGGTGATAACTCGATTCATGAAAACACATTTCCAACCCAGAGAGCATGGAGACGGATTAGACCTTCTTAGTTCTAATTACTGCCCAAGGGGATTATGCATTTTATAGCTCACTTTAATCTTAAATCAGTTGTACATCGTAAGCCAAAGTCTGTTGATTTTAATAAATTGATCATCCCAAGTTCTGTTCAGATATTTGCAGTCACTCTAATGATGAAATATCCAGCAATGGGCTAGATCTGCTGTTAGCCTCTTCAACTACTGTTAAGCATCCAAAGTAAAACATGAACATGCAGTTTTTAAAATTAGACTTTGTAGTGTGTCATCTTTTCATATATGAAGAAGATGAGACCTAGTGAGATGCAAGAACAAGTCAATGATCATACAGCTAATCAAAAGTACATCTAGTATTCTTTTCTGGAACCATAGATAGCTCTTTGTTCTTTGAGATAAGCCCTTAAAGGAAAAATGACAAGGAGTACCAAAAAGAAAGATAATGCTGGAAGATGATAAATTGTCAGTGTGTGTCAGAAAACAGGAAGAAGCAGAGGAGAAACAAACATCATAGCTTTGCTAAAACAGACTGACCTGTTTGAAATTACCAAACATGAATATGTGCTTTCTGTTGAACATCCAACAATTTTGCTTATTTTGGTCACTTGGAACTGAGAAGTTATAACATTTAGTTGGAACAAAGAGTAGAAATGAATGTTATAAATATCTAAAATAGTGCACATTTAGGAAATGATATTTAAAAAGTAAACTACTTCTCTCTGTAAACCACATCTCAAATTTATAAGATAGTCAGGCTTTCCTCAAATTTTCAGATTGACTGAAAACTGGGACAATTTGAATTAATTTATGGATAACTTCTTCCATGTAAATGAATATTAGGCTGTTGAGTTATATTTTCCACTGAAGAAACTTTAAGTAACAAAAATAGTATTTCACATGATCTAAAGATGAAAGTTCTCTTATTTCACGTTAACGTTTAAGCAATGTTTTGCAAAATTTAATTAGAGATCATACTATGTTGTGTAATCAAATCCTTAAATGATTTTTTTGACCCTTTTGAAAACTTTGGCTTATTTCTTTCTTTGTCCCAGTCAGCTACAGATGCTCACCTTTTAGATCTAATTCATTTCCACGGAGCCATTTCTACTCTAATTGTTCCCTCTCCAAGCATTTGAGGTACATGACATATATTCTGACCGAGTAAAACTATTTATATTCTTGTTAAGAGGGAGAAAACAGTGTCTGGGTGACCTTCACTAAAAATACTACATTGACAACACAAATGGAACTGTACAATTATCAACCATTCCTTAATACAAAAAAGCATCCTATGATCATCTCCTGAATCAACAAAAAAGCCCTTTATATTTACCATTTGGGGAGGGAGGTTTTAATAATCCTAAAAGAGTTACACAATGTTAAAAGAGAATCCATTGTAGTGAAATTTTTGGTACTGAACTTATATAAAGATTTAAAGAAATTTGAATACATTGTCAATTTTCAGCTGTGTGTGTACATATTTCTAGCAATTATGTCCAAATAGAAGTTTAAAAATCTAATCAAAGTTTTATATGTTTCTTTGATAACCATATATAAAATAATACTTTCTAAGACAGAGAAGTGTTTCTTAGAGTCAGCTTGACAGGGTGCAGCTAATATGTTTATAAAAGGAAGGGTGTTGGTCAACCAGAGGTGGTAGTCTGTTGTTTTACAAATGACTTTGAAGTTCAGTAGGGCTCTGGATCAGATGGCCCCCTGGGAAGATTTTCTTTGTGGCAGCATTAGATACACTAATTTGATATCATTTATTTTCGCAGGAAATTCCAATGAACTTTGTGGATCCCAAAGAAATTGACATTCCACGTCATGGAACTAAAAATCGCTATAAGACCATTTTGCCAAGTAAGTTTCTTGAATTAAGTAGTTTGCATTATAAAGCACAAGCCTTCCCCATTAACCTCCAACTCATCGATTCCCATCCTCAGAACTTCTCTGTATACACTAAAGTTGGAGTTATAAATACACATCAAGACTAATAACCATTAAAGTAGTTTGAGGTTAATAACTTTATCCTGTATTACTTTTATTACAGTGGTCAGCTCACAATTCCAATAGACACATGGTTCTAAACTTTTATTGTGTTGCACATTATGGTCAGTTGGTTTTCATCAAGAGTATCAAAAAATTCAATGGGCAAATAGTCTTTTCAACAAACAGTGTTGAGACAACCAACATTCACATGCAAAAAAAAGTGAAATTGGACCCTGCCTCACACTATATGCAAAAATTAATTCAAAATGGATCAGACCTGAAGGTAAGAGCTAAGATTATAAAGCTCTTAGTATAAAGCAGATGTAAATCTTCATGACCTTGAATTAGTCAGTGATTTCTTAGATGTGATGCCAAAAGTACAAGCAACAAAAGAAAAAATAAATTGAACTTTATGAAATTAAAAAGTTTTGTGCTTCAGAGGTCAAAGGATACCATCAAGAAGATAGAAAGATGACTCACAGAATGGGAAAAAAAATTGCAAATTGTATATCTAATAAGGGACTTCTGTCTAGAATGTATAAAGAACTCTTAGCACTCAATTATAAAAAGACAATTCAATTTGAAAATGGGCATAAGACTTGAAAAGACATTTCTCCATAGAATATACACAAATGATTGGCAGGCATTTGAAAAGAGGCTCAACATCATTAGCCATAAGGTAAATCAAAACCACAATGAGATAACACTTCACATCCACATGATTAAAATAAAAATGATAGACTATAGAAAGCGTTAGCAAGGATGTAAAAAAACTGGAACCTTCACACATTGCTGATAAGGATGGAAAATGGTACAGTTACTTAAGAAACAGTTTGGTAGTTAGTTCCTCAAAAGGCAAAGCCTAGAGTCACTATATGACTCAGACATTCTACTCCTAGTAATATAACCAAGAAAAATGAAAACATTTCATTGTCAATCACTAGACAAATAGCTAGTTGGGATTTCGGCAAAATCCAAAAACATCTCAAAGTAATAGTTCTGGAAAGATGGAGCCACAAAGACTTTTAAAAAGTATTGATATTGAAAAGCTATACACAAATGTTTGTAACAGCATTATTTATAAGAGCCCCAGGGGCGCCAGGGTGGCTCAGTCAGTTAAGCATCCGTCTCTCGATTTTGGCTCGGGTTGTGATCTCACGGTTTGTGAGATGGAGCCTCGCATCAGACTCTGTGCTGACAGCATGGGGCTGCTTGGGATTCTCTCTCTCCCTCTCTCTGTGCCCCGCCCCTGTGCATGCTCTCTCTCTCTCTCTCTCAAAATAAACAAGTAAGCATTTAATAAAATATATATATAATAGCCCCAAATGTGGAAACAACCAAAATATCCATCAACTGATGAATATATAGAGTGTAGAATGTCCACACAATGGAATATTACCCAGCAATAAAAACAAACGAGGTGCTGATGCATGCTACAACATGCATGAACCTTGGAAACATTATGCTAAGTGAAAGAAGCCATCACAAAATCCCTCAGATTATGTAATTCCACTTATATGACGTGTCCAGATTGGCAAATCTATAAAGACAGAAACTGTGTTAGTGGTTGCCTGGTGCTGGGAGGCATGGGAAATAACTGCTAAATAACTAAAGGGAATGGGGTTTATTTGGAGATGAGGAAAATGTTACAAAATCAATTGTGGTGACAGTTGTACACTCTGTGAATTAAAAAAAAAAACTCTGTGATGGCACACTTTAAGTGAGTTAATCGTATGGTATATGAATTCCATCTGAATAAAGCTGTTACCGAAAAATTTCATTGTGCATAACAATCACCTAGAATCCTTATAAAAATTTAGAGTCCTGTGCCCCACCCGGGGCATTCTGTTTAAGTAGGTCTGCTGTTGGGCCCAAGAATCTGTGCTTCTAGGCAAACATCCAGGTGATTCTGGTACAGATGATACCAGGACCACACTTTGAGAAACACTGTTTAGACTATGTTTGTTTTTTTTTAATGTTTATTTATTTTTGACAAAGACAGACAGGTGTGAGTGGGGGAGAGGAAGAGAGAGAAAGAGACACAGAATCTGAAGCAGGCTTCAGGCTCTGAGCTGTCACCACAGAGCCCGATGTGGGGCTTGAACCCACGGACCATGAGATCATGACTTGAGCTGAAGTCAGATGCCCAACCAACTGAGCTATCCAGGCGCCCCTAGACTATGTTAAAACTGAATTTAACTCCATGAAATTTATATCAAACAATGAGCCAGCTGCCAGGAACCAGTAAGAAATAAGGAATGGCTTATAAGATCAAGGAGGTCATGGACTAGAGAGGAGAGATATGTAAATGAGTAATTATGTTCAATATAATAAAAGCCAGAATTGAGATCTGGCCCAAGTGGTGTAGGAATATAGAGAAGACTGACTAATTCTGCTTACAGTGGCAAAAATGCTTTGGAGAGGATGTTACCTTGTCAATCACTAGATAACAGATAGTTGGGATTTGGCAAAATCTATAAACATCTCAAAACAATAGCTCTGGAAAGATGGAGCCACAGACTTTTAAAAAGTATGGATATTGGGGCGCCTGGGTGACTCAGTCAATTAAGTGTCTGACTTCGGCTTAGGTCATGATCTCATGGTTCGTGAGTTCGAGCCCCACATCCGGCTCTGTGCTGACAGCTCAGAGCCTGGAGCCTGCTTTGGTTTCTGTGTCTCCCTCTAACTCTGCCCCTCTCCTGCTCATGCTCTGTCTTTCTCACTCTCAAAAGTAAATAAGTAAACATTAAAAAAAAAAAAAAGTATGGATATTGAGGGTGCCTGGGTGGCTCAGTTGGTTAAGCATGCAACTTCAGTTCAGGTCATGATCTCACAGTTCATGAGTTTGAGCCCCACATTGGTCTCTCTGCTGTCAGTGCAGAACCTACTTTGGATCTTCTGTCTCCCTCTCTCTGCCCCTCCCCCATTCTCACTCTCCTTCCTTCCCAAAAATAAACAAACATTAAAAAATAATCTTAAAAAGTATGAATATTGAATAGTAGAGTCTTCATAATCAAGCCCATTAATTCACTCGTAAAACATCAAATTCTCCATATTTATGGTAAAAGAATTACTGTTAATGGTATCTTTGGGCTTCCCCCTCTGGTGGAGTTGAAAACACTCCACTATAACATATTTTTACCTGGTCCATGTAGTATAGTCCTGTTGAAAGATATTTTATAACTACAGCTGGCTAAAGGGGATGAAAGTGCTGTGAGTTAAAAATAGTGCTTCTCTCTTTCTCTGTCTCTGTCTCTGTCTCTCTCTCTCAAGACTTTTCATCTGAAATTTACCAAACATAAATAATTAGGGCATATACATCCATCGCAGTTTTACCTAACCATCTAATGTCAGATGGATTTGGAAATTATTAGGATTATTTAAAGTTCAGCCTTCTCTATTTCCTGCCCAGATGATATCAGACATAGCCTTTCATAGTCCTGTGTCAGCTTTTCCATTCCCAGAACTGGGTGGATCACTTGAACCAGGGCACCTGTGCTGACAACTGATGTTGCAAATAATGAATTTTCTGTTGAAAATGTCTGAAAGCCTCACCCACTCCCTGTTGCACAAAATATAATTTAGTAAATACAGTTTGGGCATGCCATACCATTAGTTGAAAATAATCAGAAAAGACTGGAATTTATATGGAAAGCTGTTTTTTTATGGTTTATTTTGGACTGTAGTATGGGTTAAATTTGTAACACTACATAAAATACTTAAAAATGATTAATATTTTAAGTATTATAATTTTGTATTGTTTTAACTTATAACAAACCCAAGTTTAAAAGCGTCCAGCTTGTACATATTAGTGAGGCTGTATAATTTGGAGTATGGTTTACAGCAGAAATATGGATGGCTCAGAACCAATTAAAAAATAGTTGTTTCTCTGATGATGATGTCAGCCTGGCTCAGAACACTCTATATGGTAGATTAAAGTGAGAAGGTCAAGTTTATATCACATTATTTTGCAACATAAGCAAATATTAATGATGAAAATATATCTATGTCCTAAATCACAAAAGCAATGGGAAAAAAATCATATATCAATATGAAGTTATTTGCACAACAATGAAGTATAATAACAAATTTCATGTATATTTATTCCATGCAAACAATTTATTTATACAAATATAAAATACATATATAAAATTAAAGAACTCTATTAATTAAACCTAATTACTCTGGCCATCATTTCATATTTAAAAATTTAAAGTCTGGTAATATTTCCTACTTATGTTTCCTGTTCTATTAAGTGCCCAGAACAGAGTACACATGCAAATAAGTGAGCCACTCATTAGACAACAAATTGTATGGCTGAAACAAAATACTGCAGTTAGACTTGACTCCCTATCATGGCAAGAGCACTCATAGTTTACACAGATGACTTAATCTTTCTGTTCCACCTAACCTTTCCTCATCCCTTAAAGATAGTGATAATAGTATCACTCCATAGGGCTGTGTAGAGAATTAAGTAATAATATGTGAAAAAGGAAGTTCCAACCAATAGAAAGCCCTCAGGTAATGTTAGTTTCTCCTTTCTCCCTACCTAACTGAAGATGAATTCATCACTAACCCCAGAACCAATTCCAGAAAATAGGAACACTAAGTAGACAAAGGCAAGTTTATAGTTTCAAAAGCAGACTCTTTAAGGGTCCTGTTTTCTCTCATAATTTTCACATGGATCTTAAAAAGTGAGTTTCCAAGTAATCACCATCTTGCACTGTGGAGATCATCATTGTCCACCAAAACTCTGTACAGTGATGGAAATGTTCTATACCTCCAGTGTGATGGCCATTAGCTACATGTGGCAATCGAGCACTTGAAGTACAGCCAGTGCACCTGAGGAACTGATTTTTTTTTATTTTATTGTATTTTAATAACTTAAATTTAGCTCCATGTGGCTAGTGGCACCATTTTGGACACTGCAGGCCTGAAGTCTTCTCTTTCTCCTGCAACAAAGTAGAGGTGACTCTCACTCACCTTGAAGGCGTGGCCAAGTCCCTACCTTTCCTCCCATTTCCCAGTTGTCTTGAATTTATCTAGAAAAACTATATTATCCCACTCATTTCTGTCTTTTCCCAGGGATACACTAGCAGTGTGCACCCTTCCCTCATCGGATAGCTTCTCCTCTTGACTCCAAACCTCAAACGCATTTCTTCCTGGAGAAGAAATCTCTGGCACAGGAAACCTTTCATAAAATCTGATAGGATAGGATGCAGTCAGAATATCAGGATCCAGGTACCATTTCGTCTGTTAAATGGAAGGCTTAAATTGCCAGGGATATTTTAAAGAGGACAAAATGGGGAAATGTCATGTGTTCTCTACACGAAATCTATGTGGTCAACATTTTGTTGAGAGGAAAAAAGAAACAGGAAGGAGGACAGGAGAAAGAGAAGGAATAAGACAGGAAGAGAGGGAGGGAGGGGAAAAAGGGAAAGAAAGCAAGAGGAGAGAAGGAAGAAAATAAAAGCAGAAAAACAAAAGAGAGGGAAGACAAGTTGCTCAATGTTGGAATTGTTATTGCTACCACCCGGAGGTATCATAAGTGGCATGCTAAATATTTAAAGTATAATCTAGAAGCATCTATTCCGAAAAAAGTTATCAGAGTGAATTTGACATACATATATATCATATATATATATATATATATATATATATATATATATATGTATGACATGTATATATGACAAATATACATATATATTTAAAATACACATGTACACTTAAAATGCATAAAGTGAATAAAATTATAACAGTGATCATGACAATGATAAAGTTTTGGATATTTTTTAACCCTCAGCTTTTTTTATTAGTCCAGTCTAACATTAAAAAGGCTTTGGTTAGGGGCACCTGGGTGGCTCAGTTGGTTAAGCATCTGACTTCGGCTCAGGTCATGATCTCACGGTCCGTGAGTTCGAGCCCCACGTCGGGCTCTGTGCTGACAGCTCAGAGCCTGGAGCCTGTTTCGGATTCTGTGTCTCCCTCTCTTTCTGCCCCTCCCCTGTTCATGCTCTGTCTCTCTCTGTCTCAAAACTAAATAAATGTTAAAAAAAAAAAAAAAGGCTTTGGTTAGAGGGGTGCCTGGGTGGCTCAGTTGGTTAAGCGTTCAACTTTGGCTCAGGTCATGATCTCACAGTTTGGTTCATGAGTTCAAGCCCCGTGTCAGGCTCTGTGCTGACAGCTCAGAGCCTGGAGCCTGTTTCGATTCTGTGTCTATCTCTCTCTCTGTTCCTCCCCCAGCTTGTGCTCTCTCTCTCTCTCTCTCAAAAATAACTAAAGATTAAAAAAAAAAGGGGGGGGCAGTCTTTGGTTAGAAAACTAATTTCCCCCTCAGTCACATGCTTCATTCTTGTTTAAAAAAAAAAAAGGTATTTGGAAACCTCTAAATACTTGGAAATCTTATAAATTATCAATTTCCAAAATAAACTTAATTTAGCTCGACAAGGAACCTGCATCTAAGCGGTTTATAAGGCTGAGTTCCCAATAAATCATATACTTGGTAGGCTTTATAAAAACTGAAGGAAGTGGGCCTCTTTTCAAGTCTCAGTGGTTTAGAGCTCTTGTGGAAACTTCTAAGAATCAGTGAATACTGAAAAGGAATGAAAGTTTTCCTGTCCCCTTCACTAAGGAAGAAAAAAAGTATCTAGAAAGTCAACAGCAGTGTCTCAACTTTAATAGAAATGAATTGTGATATTAAACACTCTATGAGCCACATACCAGATAGAAATCACAATGGATACTAAAGTTCTTTTTTTTTTTTTAAGTGAATTAAATACAGGTCTTGCTCTCAGGGGGCTCACTACAATTCATTGAGGACAGGCAAAAAAATTAAGCACTTAAAATACAAGATGGTAGGGGCCCATGGGTGGCTTCGTCAGTTAAGTGTCTGACTTCAGCTCAGGTCATGATCTCACAGTTCGTGGGTTCGAGCCCTGCATCAGGCTCTGTGCTGACAGCTCAGAGCCTTGAGCCTGCTTCGAATTCTGTGTCTCCCTCTCTCTTTACCACCTCCCCCACTCACGTTCTCATTCTCTCTCTCTCTTTCATTCTCTCACACACACACACACAATTAAATAAACATTAAAAAAAAATACAAGATGATAAATATTAAAATAAAACATGAAGAAAAAACCGCCATGGGCCTATTTGGTATAGATCACCAAAAGGATCATTGATGGGCATCAGCAAGAATGGTCTCTGCATAAACTAATGTTAGGATAGATTGGAGTGTACACAAGGAAGACTGAATTGTGGAGGAGGAGGTAAGAACAGTGGGTATGATAAAGTCTCAGAATTTTATCTTTCTGGAGAAGAACAGCAATAGAACAATTACTAAAGAGGAATGTATAGAACTGGCTTCTTAAAAAATGGAAGGGACCACTAAATCAACGCAGTAGACATCGAGTGCCTGCTATACATATAAACACCGTGCTAGACACTAGGTCGTATAGATAAGGAAAAAACCTCCATCCTTGCCTTAGGATGCTCAGAGTGTACCAGATTAAAGAAATCATAAAAGGATGACTTGATCTTAATTCATGTATGTAAATGTTGGTAAAAATAACTACCATAGTTTTCCTAACACTGGTTTACAAAGAGTGTTTCAACTTCTTGATGGAAAGTGATTTGAGAAGTTAAGACAATACTGCTAACTAACAATACTGCTAAGCAATCTATGCAATATCATTTTCATGCTATAGGTGACCAAAGTGCCACACGTGGTAACTAAAGACAGCTTCTTTAGCAAGAGAGGGTTCAGGCCAGACCAAGTGTTTGCTTTGGGCAGAAGAGAAGAGAGAAGTGAGCAAGGAAAAATGGTACAAATTCCAAATCCAAAGAACAAGAAAAGAAGCATAAATAAGACATAGGGATCAAGAATCAGGAACCCACCAAAAAATGGCATGATGAATAAAATCATCTCAAGCTTATGGGTAACATTTGTGTTGAGGGACAGGGGAGGGGTCAAGATGAGCTCAATTGTCCCTCAATAAACACAGATGGATCAAGAGACAGACATGCAGACACATCAACAACAAACATTGACACAAACCAGATGACCAGTGTATAAATTAACAAGTGTGCTATGCACAGTTATTGGTGTTCTAAGGACCTTTCAAAAGAGTAAATTTGTCTAATACATTCCTTCTTGTTTTCCTCATTAGACCCCCTCAGCAGAGTGTGTTTAAGACCAAAAAATGTAACTGATTCTTTGAGCACCTACATTAATGCTAATTATATTCGGGTAAGTAAATAAATAAAATTTTCTTTCTAATGAGCATGTCAACTCACTATTTGGAATTGTTGGGGGATTTTTTTTTTCCTCAGAGTGGATTAATTTTGATTTAACTTGATTACTAGCAAGGTTATTTGCTTGTTTAGTCATAATGAACATTGGTAGTGGGTCTTTTACATTGAGTCTTCCTTTCCTGTGTGTCTGTGGCTGCAGTGCTGTCTAGGGCCTGCTCTGATGAGAACTGAGCATTATGACCCTCAATACCATGTGCTGTGCTTGACTAGCTGGGAGAACAGTCACGTGACTCGTGCTAGAATCAGTGAAACCGCGGAAGTTGTGTTGCTTTTGGACTAGTAGAGCCATCTTGTTCTGAACTTGTTCTAAGCTTTCAGTGCAAGGCATGAATTTCAAAGCCAATATTTCTGTCTCTTTACTCAAACTAGGGCTACAGTGGCAAAGAGAAAGCTTTCATCGCCACACAGGGCCCCATGATCAACACCGTGAATGATTTCTGGCAGATGGTTTGGCAGGAAGACAGTCCCGTGATTGTTATGATCACAAAACTCAAAGAAAAAAATGAGGTATGACCTTAACCCAAGTAGTGAACGTTGTATATTTTCGGTTGCTGTAGAAGAGATATTGTCTAAGGAAAATTGCCATGTATTTAATGACAGATTTAAGATGGAAACTTTAAGGCATTTAAAGACAATTTCACTTCATGCTTCCAAGAAATGGTAATTAGTGTCATTGTATGAATGGCAGGTTTCTTTCAGATAAATCAATACACTTGGCGTACATATATCTCACATATTCCACATAGCTCTGCAAGGAAATGAGGAGTTATGAATTATCACTGTGGTTTATAGGCAGGGAAATGAAAAACTACTCATGTCCCAAGTAATTTTTAAGCACTTACTGTGTGACAGATACTATTTTAGTTGTTGGCAATATAAGTATATTAGTAAACAAAGCATGCAAAGATACCTGCCATTGGTCGATTTTTAACTTGCTATTGGGGAATCCAGATTAAAAAACAATAAACATAATAAATTCATAAAACTATAGCAATTAGAAAGGATAAATGGTATAGGAGGAAAACGTAGAATAAGATAGGGAGATTGGGTGGGGCTGAGCTGTAAGAAGGGTCAAAGGGGAAGGTGAGCTTTGAAAAAAAGATTTGAAAGAAGTAACAAAGCCAAGCAACTTTTTTTTTTTTAATTTACATCCAAGTTAGTTAGCATATAGTGCAATAAGGATTTCAGGAGTAGAATCCAGTAATTCATCCCCTACATATAACACCCAGTGCTCATCCCAACAAGTGTCTTCCTGAATGCCCCTTGCCCATTTAGCCCTTCCCCCCACCCACAACCCCTCCAGCAACCCTCAGTTTGTTCTCTGTATTTAAGAGTCTCTTATGTTGGGGCCCCCTCCCTGTTTTTATATTATTTTTGCTTCCCGTCCTTTATGTAAATCTGTTTTGTACCTTAAATTCCACATATGAGTAAAGTCATATGATATTTGTCTTTCTCTAACTTCAAAAAGTCAAGCAACTTTTTCAATATCTTTGTAAGAAATCCAAGAAAAGGGTCAAAGTTAAATTCCATTTGCATACTAGCAGTCTTTCCTCAGGGTCTAGCTTGTAGAACACTCATTCTGTACTTTACATCATAAAAAGAGAATTGTGTAATTCCCAAAGGGTGCTATCCTAGGTACTGCTTAAATTTTAGGGCATCTTATTGGATCATTTATCATCTGGTTTTAGTCAGCGCTTGTGTTTATTTTCTTGTTAAAATTACTGTGTCAGGGCTTCAACATGACAATAAGAATTTAAGAAAGCTGAGCTTTCCTTTTTACCTTTCTGGTGAGTTCTATCCCATGAGTATACTATATTCTGGCTGCTAATCAAGAAAATCCAGGCTTGCACGCAAGAGTTTATGAGTTTTGTAAAGTTCGTTGCCTTCTTTCATTTTTGCTACGATAGATAAAGTACTTTTTTTTTCTGAAAGTTATCCTGGAAAAAAAGTCTATTTGGGGTCTATAGATGAAGTTATGTACTTAATTAACTATATAGCTTACTAAAGAAATGTATTTTTATGAATTTTATATGAAAGCCAGAGGTGGCATAATAAAAACAGCCCCTAATATTCTCGGCTGTGTCACCCATATCAATCTATCAACACACTGGGCCGCTGATAATTCCTGCACAGTTGTTTAACATCCATGGCATTTTGCCTTTATTTTACCTAGTAGGAAAATATTTTTCAAGCTTAAAATGTACATTCTCTATATATGCATCTGTATATACATTCCTGCATACATATAAGCCAGATAATGTGAAAAACCTCCGATTACAAAACTAGTCATACTGGTTAAAATTTTAAATAGCATAAAATGTAAAATATAAATTAGCAACATTTCCTCAATCTGAGTAGATTGCATTACTCAGTATTAAAATTAAAAATTCCATTCTGTTCAGACCCTCCATGATGTAAACATAATACTATAGAGGAAAGTTTGATGTTTACAGATAAAACAGTAAAATAAAAATAGCATGCATAACAGAGCTTGGGGGAAAGAAAAGTCCCAGCCGGCAAAAAGTGAATAAAAGGCATAAAGCCAGAGAATTATGGGTTACTTGTGCTTTAATGACAATACAAGACCTGGAGACAAAGCCTTGGGCTTGCAGGAGGCAAGAGTTGGAATGGAGACCTTCCATAAAGCGAGCTCCTACAAGAGCTGTGCCTTCAGTGAAAAGGTGAACCACGAAAATAAACCTGCCCACCAAAATAGGACTATACCAGGAAATTAATCTACCTAAATCTGGTCTTCTCATGGGAGAGATAAAAAGGTTCTCTGTAGTATTCAGCACTTGAAAACCAGGAAATGCCAAGTATAACAATTAATATGAAAATTAATACTGGATTGATGACTCTCGGTGGCACTCTACAAAGGCAAAAACTTTATGGATGCATACACTCTCGGGATTTATATGACAGAATTTCAACAGAAAAAGCCCAGCCAAACAGAAGCTCACAAGTCAAAATAATGAGACAACACAAGTAAACAAGCAACATAAGGAAAAATCAGAAGAAACAACAAATAGGTAACATAGACCCACAAGAAATTATAATAAAAGAAACTATAAATATAGGCTATTTTTTTTATAATTAAGCACACAAAACATAAAATTAAGAACTTGACAAGGGAACAAGTTACCATCACAAGAGGGTAGGAAGATTTTAAAATAAACCAAAGAGTCCTAGAAATAAATATTATATAGATATTAAAATTAAAGAAAGCATCATTAGGTTTAATAGGCTAGACATAGCTGAATAAATAATGATTGGATTAAAAAATAGAGCTAAGGAGATTACCTAGAAGATCAAAATGACCAAAAATACAAAAGAGAGATTAAGATATAGGGGCACCTGGGTGGCTCAGTAGGTTAAGGGTTTGACCCTCGAATTCAGCTCAGGTCATGATCTCACAGTTTGTGGGTTCAAGCCCCATGTGGAGCTCTGTGCTGAGCATGGAGCCGGAGCATGGAGCCTCCTCTCTCCTGCTTTCTCTGCCTTTCTTCTACTTGTGCTCTCTCTGTCTCTGTCTCTCTCAAAAATAAATAAATAAAATTAAAAAAAAAAAGTTTAAGACATAGAGGACAGTATGTAAATGCCCAATGTATAGATAATGGATATTTTAGAAGAAGAAAAAAGAGAATATAAGAAAAGAAATAATATTGGAGGAAATATTCCAAAAGTGATGAAAGACATGAGCTCTCAGATTTGAGAAGCACCATAAATCCTAGGCTGGATAAGTAAAAATAATCCCACAACTAGACACATCTATGTAACTAAAAAACACTAAGGGAGATGATTTAACAACAGAGTAAGTAACAAATGGCTTCTCAGTAGCGGCAGTAGAAGCCAAAAATCAGTAGAACAATACCTAGCAAGGGATAAAAGAAAATAACTGACAACCCAGAACTCATGCTGGAGTTAACAGCATTTCCTAGATCTGAGTAGACTGTTAATCATTAAATTAAAATTAAAAATTCCTTTCTGTCCAGACCCTCCATGATATAAATATAATACTATAGAGCAAACTTTGATGCTTCACAGATCAAAATGATACTGAGAATTCTGGCTTAAAAAGAAATATGCAGTAAACTTCACACTACCAGGAAAATGCTGTTTACCAAAAACGTGCCAACTTCCAATTGTGTTCAGCATCATTGTTTGAAAGAGACAAAAATCATTTCCTCCAGAAAAAAATGAAGGTGGAGTTATCTTTAGAAATTCTCAGGCTTCATATTTTCATGAACCATTCTACTTTCTAATAAATAAATGAGTAATTGCCAAGCTCTTATTTAATAATCCCACTATTCTCATATCACCAAGAGGCTGTTTCTCTTCATACCATTCGTGTGTTCACTGATGTAGCTATTTTAATTTCCTCCAAGAACTTTTCCTTTGCATTTGCAACTTAGCAAACCTACACAAGAGGTAGCTTTCAGCCTATCTCGACTTTTGACATACCTTCCTCACTAAACTTAATCATTAATAGATTTTGATTGAAAGTGAGAGACATATGACTCTTCCTTTCACTTGAACACCTAGAGGCCATTGTAGGGTTATTACTTGGCCTAATTGCGATATTGTTGTGTCTCAGCCAATAGGGAGGCCCCGGGAGAGGGAGGAGCCAGGGAATGGTCAGTCAGTGGGACTGTCAGAGCACACCTATGGATCAATTAAATTCACGGTCTTAGGTAGGTGCAGTCGGTGCTACCCAAAACAATTGCAATAGTAACACCGAAGATCACTGATCACAGATCACCATGACAAATGTAATAATAATGAAAAAGTTTGAATATGTGGGAATTACCAAAACGTGACACAGAGACATGAAGTAAGCCAAAGCTGTTGGGAAAAATTGTGCCTATAGACTTTTGCCAAGCAGGCTTGCCACAGATCTTCAATTTGTGAAAAATGCAGTATCTACAAAGCACAGAAAGCGAAGCTCAGTAAAAAGAGGTATGCCTGTACCAAGAATAAAAAGAAACAAGCAAACTGAGTCTCAGAACCAGGGTGTCTGTCCAAAGAAGGTCAAGGAAGGTAATGTTGAAGGCCAAACTGGCATGTAAACGGTGGAGCTCCTGCTGACCAGTTTTCAGCTTTCCTGGAGGAGCAGAATTAGCTATTATAATATCTAGAGAGGCAGCCTGGCCTAGCACTGCCCATCAACGCTGGGAAGCCTAATTACCATTTCCTACGTGACCAGCAGTCTGACACTCATACTGCCCAAGCAGTTAAGGGTGGCCCACAATTCAAAAGCTGATAGCTCCCAAGCAAAATCACTCACCTGTCCTTTCAAACACTCTTATATTCCAAACATAACTGTACCTTATTTTTATTTTGCTGGGTTTTATTCAATTGTCTTAGCTTGCTTTGCTTCTAACTATAATTAGAATCCCTCCTATTTGACACTATTAGTCAAAGAAGTTACAGTGGAAAAATCATAAAAACAGCAACCAAAAAACTCCAATGCTTTGTTTTATCTTAAGACATGTACATTTGTTCACACTAAGTATTTTTCATTTTTTTATAGGACTTGTTTTGTTAGTGTTGGTCTGAAGCTGGAGTTCTAGATCATATGGCTTATGGAAATCGTGCCCTTTATACATCATCAAACTTGCCCATTTCAGTTTGTTTTTTTTTTTAATGAAAGAGAACACAGAAAAGTTTGTAAAGGATTTATGAATGCAGAATCCTGCACAGATTCAAACTTTGCACTAATTTTTACAATTGTCACCTGTACCTGATTTGACTGCAGTTTTCTTTACTGAGTCCTTTTTTTTCCCAATGAAAAACTTGTTTAACTTATACAATTATTTCCTATTTTCTTTGCACCTTCATGTTTCATTAATCTATGTAAAATTAAATGATGGGGCTTCGATAATGACTCTACGTACCATAAGGAGGTTTGGATGTAAGTACACCTTGGTGAACATGTAAAGCTCAACAGATAGTAAGAGAGGCACTGGGCTTAGTAAGAGACTGGCCCAAGAACCATGTGTCGCATGAGCACCAGCCTATTTCACAGAGAGAAGGAAAGCCACTGGTTAATGCCGTGGTAAAGTAGGGTTGGTTGGATGACAGCAGATGTCAGAGATAGAAAGTAAAATTTTTAAAATGATGTTTGCTCTGAGAGTTTTAGCTCCCAAGGGAATTTTCTCAGAGCCCCCTACCAAAATACCTGAGCTTCAGTTTCCCCTGCTGTAAGATGATAAATGATATTAATAGCAATAAACCTGTTCTACCAAATTCAGATGATTGTGGCAGGGATTAAGTGATATGCTGGTGAAGGTAGTTTTAACATTAAGTTGCTGCACCTGTGTTGGTAATATTTAGTTGGAAAGCCAGGAATGAAAGTAACTACGGTAACTGTAGGCAATCTGACATATCCTATACCTCTCATATGCTAATGCAATCCAAATGAGCCTGACCATCTTCTTTTTACTTATTTAGAGCCACTGTCTTTGTGATGATACATGTTTTTAGCTCAGAGAACAAAATCTTTTTGATTTTAACGCATAGAATTTAAAAAGAAAGTAACTTAAAAATACATTTTTTTCTCCCCAGGCAACTAAATTACTAGCTAGACCTCCTTCCTCTTCATACTCAAATAGCCCTAATGTGGTGGGATTGAGAGGGAGGGTCAAAGAAAAAAAAAAAAAAGATCATAAAAATATAGGAATTTGCATTGCTTTGCCTTGCATTCTACTTTTGCTGTAAACCACTGATTATGAAGAGTTGGTTGATGTCCAGAATCTTTATAGTCAGGGTTCACTAATCACTTGTTTGTACAAGAGACACATGATCCTCTGAAGACCTCTTTTCCCTCCAAATTATGGATTCTTGGAATCCATAGATAATTTCACTGAAAGGCTCAGCCCAGTTAGCAAAGAATAGTGATAATTTGGGGTTATATTCTGTGAGATAGCGTGCTCTTCTGAATTACCTACAATTAGTATGGTTTCACTGTATTACCTGTAACGGAGCATTTTCCTTCCTTGCATTTTCTGCCTCTTTCACATCATTGTTAGCCCCACAATAAAGAAACCCTAAAAAGCTGTTCACAAAAATAACCTGAACCTGAACTTTTGCTCTTTAAACAACTACATTTGCAGCTCTCCCCCACCTCATATTCAAAAAGCACCCACACTTATCTGGTCTCTTTTTCTCTGTTCTCCTAAAAGGTGGGGGGGGGGGGGGGAATGTATTCAGTGTGTAAAAATAAGCTATTGTATCTCAGAAAGGAGATGGGATGCTAATTAAGGGTTGTTTGAATGAACAAGTCACATTGCATTGTCTACTGGGAGCTGACTGCCAATTGCATTTTTGGTAAAGAGTCAAGAAAAACATTCAAGAGGGCCCCGGCAAGCTTGAGAGAGAAGCAAGCAGCGCTTCCATTTATCAAGTAGGTGCACAAGGCTGTTCAAGTATTGTTAAGAGTCAGGGTGCAGGCTTTGAGCTCCTGTTTTGCAGCTTTTTCCTACGGGTTTCAAGAGCCACCTTCCCAAGGAGGGGGCCTGCTGCTCAGGTCTCATCGTGGACAATGGGGCACGTATACCAGACCGCTGGACCGCTGAATGTCTCTTGCTTTGTTCAATACCTTTTTCAAGATTCTTTGTCACTCTTCTTGAATGCGTCCAGGAGGCATGGGTTTTAAGATACACAATAGCTCGGGTCTTACAGCGAAATAATTGAAGCTTCATTGAAAGAAACCAGGCAAATTGGTTAGTATCATTCTCTTTAACAAACCTGGGAAATTTTAGACATTTGGCACTAGTAAATGAGGAGAGAAACACATTGCTTTATTTTTAAAAGATTTGTTTTCTTAATGTTAACATTGTGTCGGCCAGAGTATGCCTTCAGCCTGATTGCCTTCGGGGCCTGGGTGTGGGGTGGCACGTAAATAGAGGTGAATATGATTTACTTTGTTTGGAAAAGGACCAGAATGTAGAGGATGCAAATGTGTTTTTATTGTCATGGATGAAAGAAACAGTGATTCCACAAGGGCAACTGACTTCCATCCTGGCTCTGGCGTGGAATGGCTACTACGTAGCAAGATAGAATCCCCGAGATGTGTTTCTGATACTTTACGTGTCTTTTCCTTTAGTTCTATAAATCTCTGATTCTTTCTTTTGCTGCTCTTTTGAATCTATAAGTTCTTAACTTTTTTCATGTAAGGTCCTATGCCTTTGACATAGATATAAAGAAACAAGTATCCTGAGTACTAAAAGGTCTACCTGACTGAAGGCAACAAGTGAAGAAATTTCTCTATAAATGTGCATGTGTGTTTGCAAGAAAATTATAAGTTCTATTTAAACGGTATTTCTAAAATGAACATTGCTTCTCTGGGCACTTAAAATAAACAGCGGCATTCACACTTTACATTTTTAATCATTGAAATATGTAGTAAAATTCACAGGGTTTTTTTTTGCAAATGTTTAAAAGACAAAATAATGAATAATATGAGCTTATATGTATGTTTGAATCTCATTTTGTAGTTTTCTTTTAATAATGTAGCTTGGATATCATAATAATGCAATATTTACTGCTTTATCTAATGCATAATTAAGTGATGATTGAATCAGTTAGATCAAAAACCTAAAAATAGAGCAACCATAATAAGAACAAAGTGTTTTAAATGCTTACTGTATGTCTGGCTTTGTCTGAAGTGCTTTTAATGTATTAAATGATGAGGAAACTGATGCCAGAGACATTACGTATCTTTCTTACAGATTGTCAGCTAATAATAAGAGGTGAAACCAAAATTTGGACCCAGGTTCTCTGGCTCCAAGGCCTGCACCTTAATTACCATATTATATTGCTGTGGTTGCAATATAATTATTATTACTCATTAAAACCTTCAAAGAGGATTCATCATAAAGAAATTTTAATAATTTTTTTCTGCATTTATTTCAATAGATACTATATGTGAAAAGATCCTGGAAGATATAGTACCATATATGTATTAAAAATCATTATGTCCTCTTTACATACTAGAGAGATCTCATTCTGTGGCATCTGAAACTTTACATACTCTTATTAGACACTTGAACTTGAAGCAGGAAAATTTGACTTGGCTCAGTCATTATGAAAGAACATTCCTCTTATGTCGAGTTATCACATGATAAAGTCTAATATTTGGATCTTGACTTCTTAATCCTTAATTTCTCAATTTAGTTCTCAATTTTCATGCGGAGTTTTGGGAAATTTTGCCCCTTTTTGTATGGGATTATTAGCAATAGTGTTTGACAGGGACCTGTAAAAACTGATACTTTCCTTCTAAAATTTTATTGAGATATAATTTGTATACCATAAAAGTCACCTGTTTAAATGTGCAGCTTACTGGTTTTTTGTGCATTTCCAGCCTTATAAAATTGATACTTGATTTTTTTTAAATTAATTAAATAAAAACTCTTGAGGCATTTGAATGAAAAGTACCCTAAGACCAGTGAAATCATTAATATCTGTTGTGTTCTTTTTTCCCCTCCTCCAGAAATGTGTGTTATACTGGCCAGAAAAGAGAGGAATTTATGGGAAAGTTGAGGTTCTGGTTATCAATGTAAATGAATGTGATAACTACACCGTTCGAAACCTTGTCTTAAAGGTAAGAAAAAGCTATAACTATCTAAAAAGTAGATGATATGAGAGGATTACATTTCTACTCTGAAATTGTTTACCCCAATAAGTGCTGCAGATTCAATTTAAAATTTAATAATGTCCGGGCGCCCAGGTGGCGCAGTCCTTTGAGCATCCGACTTCAGTTCAGGTCATGATCTCACTGCTCCTGGGTTGGAGCCCTGTATCAGGCTCTGTGCTGACAGCTCAGAGCCTGGTGCCTGCTTCGGATTCTGTGTTTCCCTCTCTCTGTCCCTCCCCTGCTTGCGCTCTCTCTCAAAGAATAAAATAAAATGTTAAAAAAAATTTTTTTTAAGATAATCTTTTTTTTTTTTAATTTTTTTTTCAACATTTATTTATTTTTGGGACAGAGAGAGACAGAGCATGAACGGGGGAGGGGCAGAGAGACAGGGAGACACAGAATCGGAAACAGGCTCCAGGCTCTGAGCCATCAGCCCAGAGCCCGACGCGGGGCTCGAACTCACGGACCGCGAGATCGTGACCTGGCTGAAGTTGGACGCTTAACCGACTGTGCCACCCAGGCGCCCCTTTAAGATAATCTTTAAAAAATTTTTAATAATGTCAAAATCAAAGAGGAATTATGATCATTCCCTCATGTATTTTTTGTTGTCAGTTACTCTTAGTATGTGGAATAACTAAATTAACATAAGTAGGCATTCAAGAAATTCACTGAATCGGATGTTGTGATCTTCTAATCTCTGTAAATAAAACATCCCTGATTTAACATTTTGAATGCCTTTCAAGGCTTGTACTGGAGACTTTATCACGGTTTGGCTATTTTCTTATTTTTTTTTAACCGGTATTCATTTTTGGGAGACAGAGACAGACTGAGAGTGGGGGAGGGACAGAGAGGGAGGGAGACACAGAATCCAAAGCAGACTCCAGGTTTTGAGCTGTCAGCACAGAGCCAGTCGCAGGGCTTGAACCCACGAAGTCAGACACTTAACCCACTGAGACACCCAGGTGCCTCCCCAGCCCCGCTTTTTTTTTTTTTCTCCTTTTTTTTTTTTTTTTTTTTTTTTTTTTTGTCACTTTGGTCTAAGCAGCTTTTAGTAAGGTCTGGAAACTGAAAGAGAAAATCTGTTCTTGTGGGTGGCTGTAGGAGGCAAGGCAAACCTGAAGTGTTGACGAGATCTTCCCAAACTCGGAGTTACGGTAATTTATGGGGACTTTCCCCAGACCAGATTATGTCATAGAAAAGTTATCTTATTTAAATTATGGGCAGCAGATGCTGAGGAACGTTGCCATGGTACTGTTTTCGCTTCTAGAGAACAATCATCTCAAAGATTTCAATCCTAGCTAGAGCCTCCCTGATGGTACAGAATCATCACACAGAAAGTATAGAAGCCGAGCTGCAGTGAAAGTTTTTTTGTTTTTGTTTTTGGTTTTGGTTTTTTTGTTTTAGTTTATTTACTTATTTTTAGAGAGGGGAGGAAGTGGAGGGTCAGAGAAGGAGGAAGATAGAGAACCCCAGGGAGGCTCTTTACGGTCACCACAGAGCCTGACAAGGGGCTCGATCTCACAACTGTGAGATCATAAACTGTGCCAAAATTAAGAGTTGGACACTTAACCAGCTGAGCCACCCAGGCGCCCCTACACTGAGGGTTTTTAGAAGGGAATTCGAGATAGGAAATTCATTGAGTGCCTCACCTGTGCCAGCTCCCCAGCCGGGCACTGGGTTTTGAGATGATGTGCATGGACTCTCACTCACTCTCATCTAGTGACCCCTTCTAGCTCCTTATTACCGGGACTCCTAACTGCTGTTAGAAACTACAACTTGGGATGAATGTAGAAATTCAAATGTAGGGGCCAAATGTAAGGGTAAGTGTTCCTATGAGAGTTAATATGTTTATCATCCCTTGTCAAGAATGTTCAAAGAGCAGGAAACATGGTCCATTCAGATTCCCTCCTGGCTTCCTTCGCATCTACCATTATGTTTATTATAACAAATTACAAACACCTATCTAGCATATGTTTCATACGCATTTTCTATTTTAAATATCTATTTCTCAAGACTGTCAAACTTTGACATCAGCCTATTTGTAGTAAAGTTTTCTCAAGGTGGAAGAGTACTCTTCAGAAATCTCCTAGATCTTTTTTTTCCACCCAGACAGAAGTAAGTTGCCAGCAAGCTGGGAGTGATAGAAGGCATTCAGGATTGTGGTTTGGATGACTTTTAGTTCCACAAGTAAATGAGGCATTTGGTGGCTATTGCTATTTTCAGCAAGGAAGTCACACCCAGCATGTGAAGCATTACTGGTACACCTCATGGCCGGATCACAAGACTCCAGACAGTGCCCAGCCCCTTCTACAGCTCATGCTGGATGTAGAAGAAGACAGACTTGCTGCCATGGGCCGAGGGCCCGTGGTCGTCCACTGCAGGTAAGGGGTAACCGTTCTCTCTGCCTAAGCAACTGTCTAGCCTCTGTAAAGTCATCAGACAGATAGAAGTTGGGTTGTGCTTCCTGGTCGTGACTTTATTGGTGAACTAAAGATTTGTTGAAATTGGTTAACTTCTCAATGTTTGAGTTTGGATCAGAATGATACTTTACAGAACTGAAGCAGTATTCCCAGAACATTTAGGCAAACGATTACACGGTAGAGAAAACACCACTTCTAAATTAATGACTCCGGGAACAGGAGACTTTACTCAGGCCTCTACGTCAAAACGTACATCGATTGCTTTTGTATTGTCGGTCTCATGTACACTAGGAATGACACATTTTTCAAGATTATTAATGGCTTTTTTGTTATTTCAAGATGGCACTGAACCATACGTGAGTTGGATCTTGATAGCATTTATTATTATGTCAAACTTGGTGAAAACCAGTCAGCTATTTTTGAAGTTTATTTCATAAAGAAAAAAAAAAACAGATGGAAGCAAATTTATGAAGTGGGAAGTGAACAAGTGGTAGTTCACCAAAAGGAGAACAAAGTGTTGTTACCAGAACATGGAGTATTGAGAGGTAGGCCGAGAAAAGCAACAGATGTCTATGGTGGTTCCCTTCCCTAACGTCTAACTTGAAGCTCTCCTCTCATAACTGATACCTCATTCCCCAGACTTTCCTTTTAGTGTGCCCAAACAAAAGCAAATAATTTTAAAGTTATTTCTATAACCAGCCATTTATACTTGGTCAAAATAATTTATGTTGCTTTGTTTAACCTCTTAAGCCTTGCAAGAAAGCTTTTGATGATAATATTAATAAATAAAATTATAATTATTTTATTTTTTTAATGTTTTTATTTATTTTTGACACAGAGAGAGACAGAGCATGAGCGGGGAAGGGGCAGAGAGAGAGGGAGATACAGAATCTGAAGCAGGCTCCAGGCTCTGAGGTGTCAGCACAAAGCCCTATGCGGGGCTCAAACTCACAGACTGTGAGATCATAACCTGAGCTAAAGTCGGACGTTTAACCAACTGAGCCACCCAGGCGCCCCGCTAATTATTTTAAATTATAACTTTAGTCTCCTTCTTTTTTGAGCCTTTATAGTTTAATTAAGAATCAAATTTACTATGTATCTATTTATCCAAAGGAGTCATTATCCAGTTTCTAGCATTAGGCCTTACCCTAAACTTCCCTTAGGGGTGAGGAAAGACAGCCTAATTGGTCATATTTTAGGGCTGGAACAGTCCCCCACCCAAAATCATAAAACACTCAGGATATCTAAAATGAACTAGCCATTTCCCCTATAAAACCAGCTCCCCTTCTGATGACTATTTCTAAGAATAAGACCAGCTTTTTTCCAGGCACTCAATATCTACTGTTGACAGTTATCTTTGGCCCTTCTCTCAACTCCAGCCTCAGTATCTAATCAGTCACCAGATTGGCTTTCCCTTCAAAGCTTCTCCCATAATCATCACTTCCTGTCCAACCACCCAGGTTCAGGCCCTAATGACCTCATACATGTATTTTAGAAGTAGTCAACTAATTGCACAAACACACCCCACTTCCCTATGCCCCACCCCCAGCCCAGCCTACTCACCCACTTCTCTTGCATGATGTTCCTAAAACCCTGGGTTTTATTAATCCTGGATCTGTGGATGAACTACAGGGGTCAGTGAACTCTTTGAAATTACTTTAACAAACTGGAGTACATAAAGTTATGTGAGTTTTTCTGGGGAATGAAAGTCCATAGTTTTTATCAAATTCTCAAAAACAAAACAAAACAAAACAAAACAAAACACAAAGCATCACTATTTTAGAGGATGAAGTTCAAACTTCTTAGTTTTCCATGTAAGATCATTTATAGACTCTGATGAAGTTTCGGGGTGATGGTGAGGTGGTCCAGAGCTGATGACCAAGAAAGAATTCTTGAGACATCTGTGGTGCAAAAAGTTGGTTTTATTAAAGCATGGGGACAGGACCCGTGGGCAGAAGAGCTGCGTGAGGTCATGACCGGTAACTCATTACATACTCTTGGTTTGGGAGGGGGTCAGGAATAGAGTAAGTCTCTAAGATATTTTGGAAGCAAGGTTTCCAGGATCTTGAGGTGCTAGCTGTTGCTAGGGAGACTCCATTTATTACCATTTAGTAAAATCTCAATCATGAGACTCTTCAGATGTATACTGGGGGCCATAAGCATAGAGTATGATTGCCAGCATATACCTTGGGGGAATTGAGAAAAAAGAAGTTTCTAAAGGAATTTTTATGCATTGAAGGAGACTTACAGGATCCTGGGAGATGGGAAAATGTTAAGCTAAGATTCCCTTTTGCCTCTAACAAAATGTCATCATCTGAGGCAGCTGAACTCCTAGAGGGAGGTCACTCTGCTGGTTTCAAGGACTTGTCAATGGGCTATAGACAGCAAAGGAATTTAATTTTTCATTTGCCTTAGTTTCCTACATCACCATGGCAAGCACTTAAACCCCTTTCCTTTTGTTCTTGGGTAGCTAGGAGTGTCCCAGGAATACGCATTCCACCTGGAGTGGGGGAGTATGTTAGCCTGTACTTTACCCTCGGCTTGCCCCACGGTCCTTCATCAGGCTCCAGTGTGTCTGCCCAGTCTTGTTTCCCACTATTCCTCTAAAATAACTTTCTTTTCAGGCCATCATACTTACTATTGTACATCATATATCCTGTTCTGCAGCAATTCTTTGCATTCTCGTACATGGAATATTCTGATTCACAATAACCAAAATGCCCTCCATTCATAGGGTCCAGTTCAAATCCTATCTCTTTAGTGAAACAAACTCTTTATAGACTCTTTAACTAAAAGGGACCTCCTTCACCTCTGAATTCCTCTGCACTCACATTCAACAGGAAACAAGCACCAAATATGAGAAATAAATGCTATTTGAGTGCCAGGAAGGGAACTATTAATTCAGAACATGAGGACTAAAGAAAGCCTCTAAGAGTTGGGGTAATGTTGAACAAGATCTTAAAAAATAACCAACGTGTGTGGTTTTAAAGGGTGGTAAAGAGGGCATTTCTGACCAAAAGAATATCATTAACACAGAGAGAAAAAATGAAAAATAAAAGCCATTTTTTTGTAAGGATTCATGCAAATGAAAAAAAAAAATGGCACAAAAGGTACAAAGAGAAGAGTAAAAAGACCTAAAGCTTGAAAGTTAGCCACTTTCATATTGTGCAAGTTCACAAATTCCATGGTAGGGAGCTGAGACGTTATCTGTAACCACTGGAAGGCATCTACAGTCTTTGAGTAGAGAGTAATATGCTCAGATTCCCATTTTAGAAAGATGAACCTAGCAGCTGTGTGTATCGTGAATTAGTCCAGGAAGAGACTCAAGACTTGGCAACCATAATGAGATCATTGCTAACCATGAAGTAAGGAGGTGTCGAAAACGTGAGCACAGTTTATAGAAAGGAAAGCATGGATCCCAAAAGCTTCAGTAGAGGTGGAAAATATAAGAATTGGTAACAGATTGGATGTGGGAGGTGAGAGAGGAGAGATGTTAGAGATGGCTCCAAGATTTCTAGGCTGGAAAACTTGTGGCTAACTGGTAATGCCATTGAGGGAAAAGATAATTAATTCTGTTTTAGATACATTGAATTTAGATACATTGAACTAAAGCCAGTGCAAAATAGTAACATCAAGAGTTCCAGCTAAAAAATGGAATTCTAATCTAGAGTTTAGGAGAAACTTAGGGAATTTAGATGTAAATTTGAGAGAAATTTGCATAAAGACTATTAGTGGTAGAAATTGCTGAGGAGGGCGGAGAGGGAGAGAGAGGAGGAATATGGAAAGAGAGTTAAAGGGCTTATTAGGTTGATAATTTACCATCTAAGGCAGATGAATGGGGCAAGCCCTCCTGGACAGATGGTGTTTTTATTCAACTATCACCTGGACATAAATGACTCAGAAATATGTGCCTCTGGCCACAGGCTTCTCCCAAACTGAATTGAATCTTCAGTTTTTCACTAGAATCTTCAACATCAGTCTATCCAAGACCGAACTCCTCACCGCCCCCACATCATCCCTTCTTCTAGAATTCTCCCTTTGTCTCATTGGCGCTTCCTTTCTTTCGATCCCCTAGATTCACGTCTGTGATGTGTTTAAGTCTTTCTCCTCCTTTCTAGTGCCTATACCTTACTTAAATTTAGGTCCTAATTATTCTTTGTAGAATAATTACAATGCCTTTTTCACTATTCTCCTTCCAGCCCACACTCCCTACTGCATATAACTCAATGATCACTGCACCAGGCCAGGTTAGTAATCTCAGCCTGAGAGCTGCTGTGGCTGTTTTTACTAACCCTGGCTGCCCATTTCAGATTTAAACACCCTTTTAAAAGAATGTCTTTTATCTTGGGGAGGAGAGTGGGGGGATGGGCCAAATAGGTGATGGGGCTCAAGGAGGGCACTTGTTGTGATGACCACTGGGTGATGTATGGAAGTGTTGAATCATTATATTGTACCCCTGAGACTAATATTATATTGGAATTAAATTTAAATAAATAAATAATAGAATATATTTAATCGTTTCTCCTTTGCATCCACCTTTTTACTCTTTGTCTTTTCAGCGCAGGGATAGGTAGAACGGGGTGTTTTATTGCCACATCCATTGGCTGTCGACAGTTGAAAGAAGAAGGAGTTGTCGACGCGCTAAGCATTGTCTGCCAGCTTCGTGTAGACAGGTAAGTGTCCGCTGGACCGTGCAACAGAGAAGTCACTTCACACATAGCGTTATCAGCCACAACCTCATCCCATCAGTCTGACCTAGTAAACATCACAAGCTCCAAAGTCTTAAATCTCTGTAGAGACCTGTGTAAGACGCTTACGTATATCTTACATTAAAAAGCCATCAAGGAAAGTGTTATTTGCAACACCGACCATCAAGAACACAAAACTAAAAGCTTATGCTTAATCCTTCCTCATCTCTAACACAGGTATTTATGGTGTAGCTGTTCCCTCTCTGTCTTACACCCTTGTTCCCTTCTATTTACTCTGCATTTCCATTTGGCTTAACTGGGTCGTTCACCTTAGGATCTTGATTGTTTGAAAATGAGGTGTGTCATACTACCAAAAATCATCTTTTTTCTCAGTCTACTTTTTTTAATGTGAAAAAATGTAGATAACAAAATGTATCATCTTAACCATTTTTAACAGTACAGTTTAATGGTGATGAGTATATTCACATTATTGTGCCTCCAATTTACAGAACTCTTTCCATCTGGCAAAAACTCTGTACTCATTAAACAGCAGCTTCCTGTTCCCTCCTGCCCCCGGCCCTTGGTATTTTACTTAGTGTAATATCCTCAAGATTTATCGATGTTGTGGCATGTGATAGAATTTTCTTACTTTTTCAGGCTGAATAACATTCCATTTTATGTATACACTGTATATGGTTTATCCATTCACCCATCAATGGATACTTGGTGACTCCCACCTTTTGGCTATTGTGAATAATGCTGCTATGAACTAGGGTGTACAAGTCGTTGTAGAGATTCTTTTAGATATATACCCAGAAATGAGATTGTTGGATCATACAGTAATTCTATTTTTAATCTTTTGAGAAACTGTCATACTGTTTTCCACAGTGGTTACACCATTTATATTCCCACCAAAAGTACAGTTGTCCCAACTTCTATACACCTTTGCCAATGCTTGTGACTTTCTATTTTATTTTTTGTTTGTTTGGTTGGTTGGTTGGTTGGGTTTTTGTTTTTTGTTTTTTTTTTTTTTTTTGATGGTAGCCATCTTAATGGGTGTGAGGTGGGTGAGTTGTTTTTATATGGAGACAATTTGATCACCTTTGTGATGATCTGTGTTTATCTGTGTTGAAAACAAAACAAACAAGAAAGGTCTCTTCTTCCTTGCTCCACAACTAAGCCTACCCGGGTAGATGAAGAGTTGAGCCACTGATGGAGAAAGTACACAGATGCTCTTTGAGAACAGGCACAGAAAAAGATGCTGGCTGTACCAGCAGATGGATAGCCAGCCTCTCTGCTCTGCAAGTCAGTGTACTATTGTGGAAATGAGTTGTTCTGCAAGGCTGAAATACTGCATCCTCTTCTTTCATTCATGTGGCAAATATTTATTAATTACCTCCTATGCCCAAGGCATCATTCCAGATGCTACACGTAGAGGACTCAACAAGATGAGTGAAGCTTTGCTTTCCTAGAGTTTATATTCTAATGCAAAGAGAGACAGACAGACAGACAATTAAAAAAAGGAAAGAAATGAATGGGATAATTTCAGACAGAGATAAATGTTGTGAAGTAAGAAAACAAGAGGGCCATGGGAGAAAGGTCTCTTGGACTTGAGCCCTGTGTCCTCCTAAAAGTGCAGTTACCTCCCAAGATTCATTCAACAAATATTTATTGAGCACCTACTATGTCCCAGGTCCTTGGATTTCAATAAAAGATACAAAAGATTGTTCTAAAAATTCAGATATATGTATTATTTAAAGTAGGATCTGTCTCATAGTAAACCTTCAATAAATGTGAACTGTTATTATTATCTTCATCATTATTAAAATTATCAATACAGCCTATCTCTAAAAATTAAGCATTCAGATCCCTTTGTCCAGATGAGGTTTTCCTTCCCCATCCCTATTATTGTTCTTATCTCTTCTTGAATAATAGCTTCAAGTCCTTGTAGGTGTATCTTCCCTCTCTTTTTCTTTCAATTTTGCCTGGCTTAATAGAGGCTGTTCATTACAGTGGTTAAAATTCTGGACTCTGGAAACTGATTGCCTGGGTTTGCATTATGACTGCTCCCATTTTCTGGTTGTGTGGCTTTAGGCAAGTTGTGAGACCTTCCCTTGTCTGGGGTCTCTCATCTGGAAAATGGAAGTTATACTTCTAGCCACATGCTCTTGTTGTTGTAAGGAGTAAGAGTAAGATTGTAGGTTCCTGGGGAGCCTGGGTGGCTCAGTCGGTTAAGCATCCAACTTCAGCTCAGGTCATGATCTCATGTCTCATGGGTTCAAGCCCCACATTGGGCTCTGTGCTGACAGCTCAGAGCCTGGAACCTGCTTTGGAGCCTGTGTCTCCCTCTCTCTCTCCCCCTCCCCTGCTCACCCTTTCTCTCTCTCTGTCTCTCTCTCTCAAAAATACATAAACATTAAAAAAAAATTTTTAATAAAATTATTTAAAAGAAAAGATTATAAGTTCCTGGCACATAATAAACATGCAATCACGTTTAGCCACTGTTGTTATCAATATATATAGCGAGAAACCTGAAGGTGCATCTATAAACTGAAAGTAACAATATATGCCTCACAGGGCTGCGGTAGTATAAAGATGAGATTACATCCATGACGCACTTGGTAGAACATTTAGCCTATGTTTCTAACGCTCTCTCTACCCCTCCCACTTCCTCCCTTTCCATACCCCACATATAACTGCTTCCAAAAATATTTTCTTTCTTTACATAAAATCAGCTCCACTGATGTCTCCTGCTTCTCTTACAATTGCTATCTTAGTCTCCTTCCATCTAGTACTGCCTGTCCAGCTGGAATAGGGTCCAATTTTTCACTCCAGACTCTGGAACCTACCTTCACCCAGAAGTGGGGCCTGCGTCAGAGGGTAGGGAATAGCACCAGAGTCAGCCTGGAGCTGTTCCCACGGTGACCTTGATCTCTCCTGCTTTGTGCTTCCGTAAACAAGCCTCCTACTGCTGGGGACCCCAAATCCCTCAAGGACTCCAGTTCAAACCCCTGTACCCTGCTCTCTTGCCAGCTAGTGCCAAAATTCCATAAACGCCAGATCCCCACATGGATCCAGGCTGACTCTGAACAGAGCTGATCTCCAACACTCTCTCTGAACCCTTTTTAGAACAACACCTTGGGTTTAGTTTGCTCATTTTGGAGGCTTTTGTTATTCTTAAATCTTGGCTCTTCACCTTCCCATCTCCCACCTCCTCAACCTGCTTTTGTAGCCTGACCTCCACCTTGATTTCCATTTCCCAGTCACATTGCCCTGTCAAATCTACCCAATAGTCTTCTAGCTTTGAATGGAATCACAAGTACATTTTTTAAACCATATCACAATGCCTCCTCTATCAGTCCCTTCCTTCCTAAAGCAAACGGTCAGAAATTTTAGCCTTGGCCTTCCATCACCACCAAGGTCTCCCCACAAGGCTTGTCTTTTTATTGCTGATAGGATCTCCAAAACATATCAGAGCTTCTCTGCTGATCCGAAGGCTCCCTGCCCCCTGCATTTGAATTCCTGCCAGTATGTATCTGGAAATCATTCTAACAGATTCATTAATCAACATCTCTTCTATACACATTCTTTCTGAGCAGCTGCTTCTGTGGTTTATGAAATGGATCCTTTCTTTAAAACCTTCCTCGAAACGTCTTTCCTTTGCCTGCCTGCCTTCACAGGATCGAAACAGATTTTCTTTTTCTTCTCTTCCTTCTGCTATGCAATCCCCTAGTTATTATGAAAAGCAAGACAAAAAAACTGCCTCCTTTCCTTCACCCCATCCAACTTCTTTTCCCCCAGGCTTCTTGCCACTTGCTTCAGTTTTCAATTGTTTTTTCCTGCCACACTTCATCTTTAAAATTCCAGTTTGTAGGGTGCCGGGGTGACTCAGTCGGTTAAGCATCTGACTCTAGATTTTGGCTCAGGTCATGATCTCACGGTTTGTGAGTTCGAGCCCCGTGCCTGACTCTACACCTCTGTCCAGCTTGGGATTCGCTCTCTTCCTCTTTCTCTGCCCCTCCTCTGCTCACTCCCTCTCTCTCTCTCTCTCTTTCGAAATAAATAAATAAACTTAATTTTTTAATAAGTAAAATAAAATTCCAGTTTGAAGGTGATTGCTGCCATTGACCATATCATTAACTCATATGCCAGTAAAAGAAAAACTGGCCCCAGAAGATCCAAACACCCACCTTTCTACTCCTGTGGCTTGTCATTCATCAGTTCTTCAAACCTTATCCCCAACCCTAGTTTCTGTGGCCACCTTTCCCTTCAGTCCTGAAACTGTCTTCAGACATTCCAGAATGCACTATTGACACTTGGAAGTTTTTAATCATGGCCTCTGCACCATGGCCTTCAAAACACATGTCTTACATGTCTCATTTAACTCCCAAAATGAACCCAAAAGTAGGAAAAGAAGTATTCCTCGGCCCTGTTTTGTTCAATAAAGAAACAAAGAATTCAAGACATCAAGTAACTTGCCCAAGATCATGTAGTTAAAAGACTGGAGAAATAGACCTCTTTGGAATCTAGGACTTCTGATTTCTAACTCAAAAGGCATGACCATTGTAGATTAAAGTAAACAGTCTTTTGGAATATGTTTATTGCAAAACTGCTTGACAAGAAGCATACCTGTTTGATAATGCTTTGCCAATTAAAAAAATGCAGTGGTACCATAATTTTTAAAACAAGGTCTAGTATGAATGAGAGCTGTTTCATGAAGAGATAGAGTGATACTGTCAGCAGTTGCCTTAAGAATATAATTTAAGGAACATAGGAAAGTTGCCTCATCCCAAAATGTCTGTCTGTGGAGGATACCTAAAATATCTGTGTATGGTGAATGTCTGAAATATCACTATTAGAGAACCAATCTTTGGTTAAAAGAATCATTCTTTTTTAAAGCTCATTGAATGTGGAGGAGAAGGTGAGAGTGACACCTTATGCTTTCTCAGTTATTAACCTTTTTTAAAAAAAAAATTATTTATTTATTTATTTTGAGTGGGAGAGAGAGTGCAAACAGGGGAAGGGCAGAGAGAGTGGGTAAGAGAGGGATTCCCAAGTAGGCTCCGCACTGTCAGTGCAGAGCTCGATGTGGGACTTAATCCAATGAACCGTGAGATCATGACTTGTCAGCTAGACCCTTCAGTCTAAACAATGTGATCTGTCCTTTCCAGCTAGAGTAAGGTAGCTAGAGAGAACATAACTCCATGCATTAGGAATACATTCAGAACTTAGTTTTGATGAAAGGGAATTGAAGAGAGGGCCCCAGAAGCTGGGTACTCCCTGCAGTGGAGAAGACTAGTAGAGAGCCATGGGTACTGGGGAAGTGAGGGGCATGGAGGGGAAGCAAAAGAGCTTACAAGGGATTCCTTGGGCAAGAGCAGCTACCAGGGCCAAGTGCAGTATGAAAGTGTGAGGCTTCTTTTTAAAAAAAAATATTAAATATTTCAAGATGGTGACAGCAGAGCATTAACCCAAATGCAAGGTCCTTCTCAACACGGGGAAGAGGCTCGTGTGACCCAGCAGGTCACGAGCCCATGAAATTGACCCTGTGGTGGGATATTTTTAGAATGAATGTAGACAGGCCTAAATCCTGTGTCCACTGGAATGGACACCCAAGGTCTCTGCTTAGAGACCTTGGGTGCTCTCTGTTTAGTGCTCCTGAATCATGTATCATTCATTCAACAAACATTTACTAAACACCTTCTACTGTACATGCATCAGGTACCTAGGCATAGAAAGATGGATTCCTTAACAGACTTTTCCAGACTGTGTTTCTCAGGGCACAGTTTAATTCCTAATTAAACTATGAGAGCCTGCCAAGTGCCAGATCCTCTTAGAGTGTATGCAGGCAAAAATAAATAAATAAAATAAAATAGGCTCTCAATTAAATGTGAGCTATATACTCTATTTCTTAGAAGCCCTCCCCACATGGATATTCACAGTAAGTATTAAAACATTGAAGAATCTGGAAAGTCCCCCAGCACAGAAACCCATTTAACTTCCTTTAAGCTGTCTTTCATATTTAATTTGACCATACAAAACTTTCCTCAAAGCCTATCTAAATGGGACCGAAAGAAGTTGTAAATAATAAATATGAACTGTTCTTTCAAGAAGTTTGGTGGTGAAGAGAAGACAGGGAATGGCATAGGGATTTGAGCCGTGGGTGGGGACCATTAAAAAAGAGCACCCAGCTGAGTTTAATAAGGGCTACAAAAGACAGAGCCAATATATCAAGGGGCTGATATTTTATGCACTGCAGCATGCATGCTCCACAGGACTTTCCCTTTGCTTTCATACTCCCTTTAACAATGACCTCTACCCACTGGTGATCCAAGACTGTGCACTGTGCATCTTTTTTTAATAGTTTACCCCCCACCACTTATGGGAAGTCCAGGGCACGGCCAACAGCCAAGAAGAAAGGCAGTGATTTAGGTACTTCAAATGGGCTTTTTCCATGGATGATAAGAGTTTCAGCACTGAGCATGATCAAAAACCTGACTCCAAATGATGGTGATGTTGGTGATGATGACAATGATGATGTTGATAAATTACAATGCCTGATCATTGTTATTCAACTTGCCAAAAGCAGGCAATGTGTTCTGAGATCACAAACCTGCATTTTAGCAAGAAATTCAAATGGTCTGGTTTAGAGATGAGTGTTCTGCTGAATGGATGTTTCCATTGTAACAACGATGACAAAGCCATTTGGTAGATTCCTCATTCTCTGGCAAGACATTATTTTCATTGGCTTTAGGGCAACTTCTATTAATAGATGCAACAGTTCTCACTGCAGATTCACGAGTCTGTGATTCTCTTTTTAATAATACTTTTGAGCATATTTTGAACTAAATTAGGATTTCTTTTTTTTTCCAAGTAGGAGTTCAAATTCAGTGCAAGGCACCCACCAGTGTTTTATTTAGAAGTGTATTAATGGATCATTCCTTCATTCCCATAGCTTTCATTTTTAATTAAAAGATGAAGTCGGTATTGGACAATTTGGACCAAGCACTGGCTGAGGAGACGAGGCAGCAGGCAGCCACTAGAGTATGAGGGGCTGGAGGTCACTGGACCAGAGGCCAGAAAGCTTGGTACTAATCCTGGCTGTGCCTTAATTCCATGTGTGACCCCTTGTCCACTCTAGGCCTCTCTGTCTACATATGTAAAAAGAGAAATGGGCATATCAGTGGCCCCCCAACCTCTTCTGATATGAAGACCCCCCTTTTATAAGAGTAAAATATTCCATGGACTTCAACTTGATAGTTGTACTTTGAAATCCTTAATGCTAATAAATTAATTTTCATTCTGTGACTCAAAACAATACCTACATGCATTTAAAAATTAGTGATGCATATGTGTGTGTGTTTATTTGGTCTAATGATACTGCTAGATGCACAGATGGGTTTGAGGACCCTTCCAATAAATGCCTTTTCCATCTTGGGATTCAGTGATTGGGAAGTGATCATCTAGCTCTCTAAACTCCCTTTCAACTATTGCACTCTTTGAGTCTTTGAACCTTGTTTCTGTAGAGAACAATGGAACGGCATTAACAGACAATCATAACATTTGCCAAACACCTACTAGGAAAGGGATGATTTAAAAGAAACATGGTCAAATATTGTACAAATCTCTCAGTCTTTGGGGGGAATCCAAGACCTAAAAAGAGTGAATGGTATATCCAAAGTCACATAACAAATTTTGACTGTTTTTTTTTTTTAATTTATGTTTTTAATTTTTTTTTTCAACGTTTATTTATTTTTGGGACAGAGAGAGACAGAGCATGAACGGGGGAGGGGCAGAGAGAGAGGGAGACACAGAATCGGAAACAGGCTCCAGGCTCTGAGCCATCAGCCCAGAGCCTGACGCGGGGCTCGAACTCACGGACTGCGAGATCGTGACCTGGCTGAAGTCGGACGCTTAACCGACTGCGCCACCCAGGCGCCCCTGTCTTTTTTTTTTTAAACATTCTGAACTGAACTTCCAGTTTTTCTCTAATTAGATAGGCTAAATTCTGGATTTGTTTGGTTCCCAAAACACTGTTGTTTTCTGGAGTGGGAGACTAAATTGGGTTAAACGCAAATTGAGAGGAAGTTCACATTCTAATCCTGCCTTTGACGATGACCCTGAACTAGATGCTGTATAAACCAGGGAAAATTGTTTATCTCTGATGGTTTCAGTTTAGATCATTATTGATATCTGAATATGATAAATACAATGAACTTTCTATTGACCAGCATGACAAAAAAGGATTTTGTTTAGACATATTTTCCTGTTAATAGAAGTTACCATACATACATAGGTCAACAATTTTCAAAACTTATGGTGAAAAAAAGGACCCATAGCATTGGCACTAAATTGAGCCCAATGTAATCATGTTTTATTAGTTAGACATTCCATATCTTGCTTAAATCTTCTAACCTTAAATATCACTAAATTGTTGTGTCTATACCATCTAAAGAACTTTAGTTGCTGTTAAAGCTAAACCAACCAGGTTTTACCATATTTAGCTCCTGCCGCAAGAAATTCATTTAGGCTTGTGTGTGCCGAGGTTTTGCAGTATGACATAGTGAAAGGCCATTTACACAGTAAGTATGAGAAATACACCTGTTCCTTTAAAAAACAGTAACAATCCTTAGAAACAAAATGGCCCAGGAAACTCAGGAGGCTCCCAGGTAGCTCAGTCAATTGTGCACCTGACTCTTGATTTCGGCTCGGGTCATGATACCAGGGTTGTGGGATTGAGCCCTGCATCAGGCTCAGCGCTGAGCCTGCTGAAGATTCTCTCTCTCCCTATGCCCTTCCTGTACTCGCTTGCATGGGCATACTCTCTCTGCCCCCTCTCTCTCTTTCTAAAAAACAAATAAATAATTAATTTAAAAATAATAACAATTTTTTAAAAACTCAAAAAATGCCTCCCATGCACATAGAAAATGACTCAGGAACAATATGTGGCCATCAGAAGACATCTAGGCAAGGATGAAAGGAACATGTTCCTTCGCAGGTTGACCTCGAACAACTTCTTCCTCATCATATTTCTCTTAATCTCATTTGGCACCTTTGGACACTGGAAGAACTTGAAAACAGAATTTGGGAAGTGAAGCACATAAAATAATATGCAGTCCCAAGGCTTTTTTCTTTTCTTTTTTTTTTCTTTTTTTTTTTCCTTCCCCAGAAACAGGAAACAATCTGTCTAATCCTCCTTTTGGAGAGTCAGTGGTGAAATCTGCTGTTGTCTTTGTACATCCTTACCTTGGAGGCCTTAAACTGGAATGACATCCAAAAACCTTGCTTGTGGCTTCCCAGACAGGATAGAAAAGTGCTTCCAGTGTGCGTCATATCATTGTTTAAATGTTTTGATTAATCACTTTAGTGTGATGATTTTCTTTCTTTTTTTTTTTTTTTTTAAACTATAACAATCCAAGAGGAGGAATATATAAGCCATCAGTTTCCTAGGCTAATATGTGTCCCCAAAGTATTATTTGTTTCCAAAACTTGTTGAAAATAATTCCAAAGCTAAAATTTCCACCTGTTCATATAATTTTTATCAACCCTACCCTTACATTTCTCCATATCTCTCTGCATTCCCGACTCATTCCAAAGTTCCCATAAATTAGTGGATTTCAAAGATCTCATTTGAAGATCAGCAATTGAACATTTTGGTTTACTTCTTTTAAGGAAACTTAAGGATAAAGCCCCAGGGACTGGTGTGGACTTATTTACTTGACATCACAGTTTCTGAGACTGTAACAAGAGGTCCTCTTAAAGAACACATTATGCCAAATGAATCTCCCAAGTGGTTGCCAGGACAACCTTTTCCTCCTTCTCAGCTTAGAGCTAATTGAGTATTAACCTGGGTGTTCAGAGGAAAATTGGTTAATTTTCAGGGAAAAAATGGAATTTAAGATATGCTAAAGCATCGAATTATGACTGAATTATCGTTGGGTCTGTGCTGGCTTTAATGCCCTACACATACTTTGGAACACAGCTACTCCAGAGAAAATGTCTATGTCAAAATATCTGCTCAGAATCAGAACATTTATGTTTAAATTCTCCCTCCTGATACGATATAAAGGACACGGGGGAAAACCTTTGTTCAAGACACCTGAGTTACAGCAGCAGACATTAGCCTGGCTTGACTCACGCCCAAGCTGTCGAAGCTTTACCCATGAGGCACATTAACATCCACACCTTTTGTTCTAAATTTACTGTACCAAACTTTACCAAAAGAATTCCAGATTCAAAAATAATAAAAAGCCAAGGAACGTAAGTTCCATTGTTAGCCCAGAAGTGAGTCACTGCTGCAGAATTTCTTCTGTCTACTGATTAGACCGGATACGCGCTGGGCGGTGCAGCAGGAAAGGCTGTTGCTGTCTGTATGTGTGAGTTAATAGTCACAAAAGGTCACAATTTTAACATGTGAAAAACCAAATCTCTCTCCTGGGCATCTGGGTTGGTTTTTTTCAACACACCCTCTTAGTAGCAAAGGGAAAAAACGACATTGCTTTTCCTTCCAACCTGAGTCTACCCCCAGCTGACACAGCTACGTGCTTCTCTGCATGGAGACAGAAGACACTGGTTTTTGTGTTTGGTGGGGCTGATGTGATATGAGACGTTTGACATTTCTAGAGGGCGGTATATGTCAGAGGCAGGCAACCAATACCACTTCTGTGATAAAAGGAATGACTTTCTTCCACAGCATGGAACGGGACAGAATTAGGGTGAACAAATAATTGATCATCCAGACCAAGGCACTCTTGTCAGTGAAGGGTGGCTCTATTAGCAATTACACAGGACAAGAAGAGTGGACCAGGACTATCCCAAGCAAACCAGACGCATGATCACCCTAGGCACCGACTCAGCTAAGCACTTACCAGAAGAATAAGAAAAATAATATGCAGCATTTATTTAGTACTCGCTAAATAACAATCACTGTGCTAAGCGTTTTATGTATTACCCAGTTTAAACCTTGCAAAACTTGAAAATTTACTAGGTAAATACCGTTTGCCAAGCCAGCGGTTTTCAAACTTTTTTGGTGAACAATAGGAAACAAAATAATGGGAAGACAAAATCTTCCACAGAAAACCAACATTGAAAGCCAATTAAAGAATAAATAAAATAGGGGCGCCTGGGTGGCTCAGTCGGTTAAGCATCCGACTTCAGCTCAGGTCACGATCTCGCGGTCTGTGAGTTCGAGCCCCGCGTTGGCCTCTGGGCTGATGGCTCAGAGCCTGGAGCCTGCTTCCGATTCTGTGTCTCCCTCTTTCTCTGCCCCTCCCCTGTTCATGCTGTGTCTCTCTGTCTCAAAAATAAATAAATGTTAAAAAAATTTTTTTAAATAAATAAATAAAATAAAATAAAATACACAACTGCCTTGGTCAAAACCAGGATTAGGAGCTAGTCCTAAAACCCAAGCCCCTCCTCCACCCTGCCATGGCCCCTCAGGCACCACTGCAGAACCGTGGGCTGTTAAGAATTGTGCGAAGAGCCTCTGTCTAGAGATTGATAATGGTCTGACTAATTTAATCCTCACAATCTGCTGAGGTTTGTCATTAGTGTCATTTTTAAGCGAAGAAAGCCCAGCTGGAAAGGATCATACAGTGAGGAGATTCAAAAGCAAGGATTCAAACGTGAATCTGTCAGACTCCAAGCCCACTCCTTTACATGTCATTATCTGCCTCTACTGTAGCAGACTTCTAGGCTGGTCAATATTTAGAAACATATTTGGACCTTTCCATCTCGGCTTGCCCAACCAGGGAAATACTGTGTTCCCTGCCAGGTGTATTCTGAGTTTTCCAAGGCCTTCAGAGGTCCCATCCCAGAGCCTTTCAGGCAGTCCTGTTCCACCAGATACCAGCAAAGTGTAACAATAACAACAACGATAGCTAGCAGCTTGGCATCTGTATGTGCTCTGCTGTGCGCGGAGCATCTTGAATGGATTGTCCCGTTGCTTTCTCACAACAATGCTATGAGGTAGACACCATTATGTTATTACCTCATCATTTTGCAGATGAGAAAACTGAGTACTGCAAAGATTATGTAGTAAGGTAAAGCAGATAGTAAGTGTTGGAGAAAGGGTTTGTCTCGACAACAGTGTATGGTGTCTTCTTCTGTCTTAACACACTTTAGTCCCTACGGGCAATGAACCTGACACCTTGGTATTCCAAACCTTTCAGAGCCATAGTCACTTTCATAACTCACTGGTCCCTTTGCCCCATTTTCTTGGGGCTTTTTTTCCCCCACACTTTTTTGGTAAACTAATTCCTGCTCTGGCAGTAGGTATTGAACCTTGTTTGTTTTTGATCTGGGAACTGGAACTCTGGGAAGTAGCTTCGTACCTAAAGAAGATTCTCCAGGAGACATGATGCTTTAAAACAATGTATTAAGTAATGGTGGGGCATGCTGCCTGATTCACAATGGTCCATCTATTTTGGGCCCCATAGGCCTTCTCCACTGAAGCATCATATTGATCAGCATGGAAGTCTTTTAAAATCCACCTTGGTTGAGTTTAAACTATGATCTCCTGGGGGCCAAAGATTATTTTAGTGCCTGCTCTTCTCCTTTTTAATCCTTTTATTTTAAAGACTTTTATTTATTTATTTATTTTAAGTAATGTCTACACCCAGCATGGGGCTCAAATTCACAACCAAGAGTCAAGAGTCAGATGCTCTATTGACTGAGCCAGCCAGCCACCCCTAAATATTTATTTGTTTATTTTGAGAGGAAGGGCAGAGAGAGAAGGAGAGAGAGGATCCCAAGCAGGCTCCATGCGGTCAATGCAGAGCCCATCAGGGGGCTGGATCCCACAAACTGTGAGATCATGACCTGAGCTGAAATCGGGAGTTGGAAGCTCAACCAACTGAGCCATCCAGGTGCCCCCAGTGCCTGCTCTTTAAAAGGGAGTTGGAGGATGATTTTTAAAGAAATGAAAAGAGCATCCCTGCTTCTTACCTTCAAAGACCAGCATGTGTTTTAAACTTTACATCAGTGGTTGGGGGGTGGGGGTGGGGAACACCTCAGGGGCTCATTAAGTTGAGTGCCCAACTTCGGCTCAAGTCATGATCTCATGGGTTCATGAGTTCATACCCCACATCAGGCTTGCTGCTGTCAGCGCAGAGCCCAGTTCAGATCCTCTGTTTCCCTCTCTCTATGCCCCTCCACTACTCACACTCTCTTTCTCAAAAATAAATAAAAACATTTTTAAAAAATACTTTAAACTGTACATCACTGTATGGATCCAGACTTCAGCAAGTCCATCTAGCCCTGTCTGACCTGAAAGGTACCTAACAACCAAGTCAGAGCTCTCCTAGAGGATGAACTATTACAGAGCTCTCCTGAGGGTTCTGTATAATCTAGCATTATTCACTTATCGTATAATTGCATTTTGCATGCAGGCACTACATTAGCTTCTGGGTATTATTTTTACCATGGCTAATCTATAAAAAGACTGTGTAAAATCTGCATGGTAATCCTAAATTTTAAATTCTTACAAAGATCAACAGAGTATTCTATATTCCAATATATGCAATTAGATATTTACCAAATATTTTCAGAGATAATTGTGATGAGTTCCTGAATTTGAGCCAGACTCCAGTGAATGCATCCTGCAATGCCCTTTGCCTTCTTTTAGCTCAGAGTTTATCTGCTTTCATATGACATGAAAATAGCATGGCCTGAGTAATCTACATGACAGGCATTCACTTAAGACTAGGAAGTACTTTTCATTGTTGCAAATATGAGAAGGCTATAACATTATGCCTATCTTTAAAGGACCTACAACTTAGAAACAATTTTGGAATGGGATAGACAGTATATCACATGATATCAAATTACTTATAATAAAGACCCCACCTTGGCCCGGTCTTTTCCTCCTCCATTAGGAATGACAGTTAAAAAGAAATAAAGCATGCTTCTTAAATATCTCTAAGACACAATGCTGGGAGTAAGAAACAAAAGGTTAATATATTGAATGATAGAAATCATGATGACAGTAAATAAAAACTTTGTGCTGAAACCAACAAGTTGAAATTAATAGGACTGATTAGAAAATCCTGTACTTAGTTTCAAAAAGTCAATAGCTTAAGTACAGGATGAGAGCAAACTGTAACTTTCACACTCAAAATTAAAACAAACAAACAAACAAAAAATCCTGCAGACTTCATAAGCCCAAACCTTCCCTCAATATCTTAAAAGTGTTGTTGGGCACCAGGCACCAGATGGGTACCATGAGATCTTATCATCTGATGTACCTGCAAATGCAAGCTCATTGGCCTATGACATGCAGCTCAAAGGAGAAAATATTCCCAGTGACTAGATCCTGTCGGGAGTAGACACAACACAGTAAGAAGGTCATCTTTGATAAAATGGCCTATACACGAAGGAGACTAGATTGGTGGGTGACCGGGAAACCGAACTTTATAGAAATATTGAGGGACCACAGGATGTTTAGTCTAGAGAAGAAAAGATTACGGGACTTTGATGGTTGTTTTCCAGCATTTAGAAAGCTATTGTGTGACTACGAGAGGGAGTCTTTAGACTTTTTTTGGGGTTATTTCAGTTCAACCAATGGGGTGAAAGTTAGATAGGAGCAGATTCATTTTCTCTCTTCAGAAGCTTTCCTGCAACTTTGGGAAAGGCTGCTTCTTAAGACCTCTCACCTCCCCATGAGCATTCCAGCAGAAACTAGCTGACCATATGCCATACTGTAGACTGACTGCTCCCTTCTGGAAAGCCTACATTGTGCCGACAATTGGCATAAATTGAATCACTTTGCTGAAAATGCTTTCCAAATTAGGTGGGAAGTAATAATTTCTCATATACCTTCCTTAAACCTGCATACCCACAAGATTTTGCTAGCCTACACCTAATCAGTTTGTTTCCCCATCTCCCCCATACTTGCTGGCAGAAACAATCTTGACTTAGTTAACAGAATGTCATAGAAGATATACGCTGAGCAAGAAGATATGCTGCTGACCCACTTGGGGGTAACATGGGTATGAAAACTTGGACCATGTCTTTGTTCATTCACCAGTTGGACACGTAAATACCATTGCTCACCAGAACAGACAAGAAAGGGAAGAGCTTACCTCAAAGTGAGGTAAATGGTGAAAGGAAGTTCATAGAGGAGAGCCTAAGAGATGGAGCCACATCTAAGGCCCCACATTGAACCATCAGCAGTTCAAGGGGGAAAACTAATGGTTCTCTGAGCTGTGTGAAGCCAGGTGAAGGGAGGTACCTCTCAGCTTCCTGGAGCTGCCCTACTATTTACTATGGCTGTGTCTCTTAAGCATCACAGCCAAAGCCAACATCTTTTGGACACCTCCTGTGGTTTGAGGTGGGCCCAGATGTTACCATCCAGCTAAGAAGAAGAAGAAAAACCTCATCTTCAGTTTGCCATTTCTGTTGTCAACTTATGACCAAGGAACACATTGGCCAGAAAGTTGCCTTCAATACAACAAAATGTATAGTTTTGGGGGGAAAGACCAATGAAATACTTCTGCCATTAAGTTGCTATCACTGAAATTTACCTCTTTGTTTCTTGCCAAATACATCATTTTGGCATCATGTCAACCTGCTTAGTTTAATTTAGAAGGGTGAAATCTCACTCACTTAATAACATCACTGTGTAGTTTAGAGGAGAGAAGGCTTAATATTTTAATGTTTTGTAAGCTTATATTTATAGAGGTTGACAAGTAAACATAGATACAAGCTCAGTTTCAGTTATTACCATTAACCAGAAATCACATTACACTGAGGTAGTCTATCTTGTTTTTAAAGTTGAAGTGCTTACATGGCCAAGAATTAATTATTTTGAATGGTAACAACCTCTTGGAAGAACTGGCTAAAACGTAATTTTAAAATGGGTTGTGGGGCTCCTGGGTGGCTCAGTCAGTTAAGCATCCAACTTTGGCTCAGTTCATCTCACGGTTCATGAGTTTGAGCCCCACATCCGGTGAGCCGGAGTCCCGCCTGGGGTGAGCTCGGTCCTGCTTCAGACTTCACACTGACAGTGCAGAGCCTGCATGGGATTCTCTCTCTCTCCCTGTCTCTGCCCCTCGCACACTAGTACCCCCTTTTTCTCAATAATAAGTAAATAAATAATGAAATAATGAAATCAGTGGACTGTATGGTTATAGAGACTTTATAGGACATCAAATAGTTACTAACAGTGATTCTGTTATTCAGTGAGCAGGAACAATAGGTATCATTTACATTACTATCAGTAGCTTTGCCAGGTAAAAGAACTGTTATTATAAAGAGCAAAATGTGATATAATTAATCTATAGAAGTATAATGAGAAGCATCATCAATATTTCTCAGGAAGGTAGCTGCCTTCTACTAATCCAGGAACAAAAGGTACCCTGAGTAACTAGTAATGATAATGTTGATAACAAAGGGAAAAAAGCAATTCCCTTTTTCCAACTCATTTAAAGTCCCGCCCACTATTGTATTCAGATACCCAGCATACCACACCTAAAGATTAAGGTTGTTTCTATATCACATACCCAATGAGACCATTCCAGGATAGTTGTTCTTTCTACTTGTACAAAGAGCAACACCTCACAGTTGAGTTTGTTTGGTGAACCTGCTTCAACTTTAATCCAAGTATATAAACCATTTTAACACGAGATGAATTATAAGCCACCTGAGAAGTGATACTAACACTCTAGATACATGAATTCACTTAACGCTCACAAGAATCCTATGCAATAGGTACTATCATTCCACTTTAACAGAGGAGGAGACTGAAACATAAAAGGTTTTAAGGAACGTGCCCAAGATCACACAGCTAAGAATTGGTATAGGAGAGATTTCAACTCAGCCTGGGTGGTCCGAAAATCTAAGTACTTACCCAGTAGGCAGTACCACCTCCCCGGTAATGTATGTAGCAAAAATTAATTAAGCGTCTAGTGTATACCAGGCACTGTGATAATCTCCTTATACACATTAGCATATTAAGTTCACCAGGTCAACAGTTCTGTGTCTTTGGCATAATACCCTAGCTTGGATATAGTCTCTTAAGACTGCAGGACGTTAGCAATAAGAAGTTACTGTATTCTCTTTCTTGTAGGGGTGGAATGGTCCAAACTAGTGAGCAGTATGAATTTGTACATCATGCTCTGTGCCTGTATGAGAGCAGACTTTCAGCAGAAACTGTCCAGTGATTCTCTGAAGATTTACCAGACCATCAATCTCTAGGGGTAGTTAATCAATTACCCACCTGAGGCTTCTGGAAGGAACTTCCTGCAATGGAAGGAAAAGAGAAGTCCTGAAGCCAAGCTGTGGCACGGATTGTGGAAGATGGCAACACAATTAAAGATTGCCAGCCTCTTGTGTATATGAATGCATTTGTAAGCATCCCCTAAGTTATTTTGAAGGTCCTATGCTGATGGAGGTATGATAGATTTCTCACACAGCTAAGGAGACTTTTGTTTTGTCTGTATTGACTACCTGCCACACAGAATGTACGGATGAAATACTCGGTGATATATGTCATCAGATGACAACTGGAGAAGCTGCTGAAGAAATTATTATTATGTGCTTAGATGCTTTAATGTTTGCAAAATCTGTCTTGTGAATGGACTGTCAGCTGTTAAACTGTTCCTGTTTTAAGTGCTATTACCTTTCTCAGTTACCAGAATCTTGCCGTTAAGGTCGCAAGTGATTGATAATGGATTTTTCACAAATAAGTCCTTGTTTTTGAAAAAAAAAAAAAATCAAAAGCAGTACTATTTTATATGGAAATGTGTCTTGATAATATTACCTATAAATGTGTATTTATCAGTACCTCCTGTCAATCAATTACAGAGCACAATGATTGTCACTGGGTGTGTATGTATTTACTCTCTATTATTGGACATAGAGGTGGTTTCTGCTCCAAAACTCCAGCCACTGTATTTCTACATTGTGAGTCATTTTAATTTAAAAGGGAAAAACAAATTTGTAGCAACTATGATGTATCAAGAATTTTAAATATCTGTGTCTCTTTTACTAAGAAGGAATTTTTGAATATTCTGTCTACCTAGAATCTCTCTCCCCTCCCGCCCCCCCAAAAAAAGGCAGATCCCTTTGGGAATGAAGTAAACTGTCCCATTTCCAGAAGTTCTCCAAAAGGTTGCTGCCATGGATATTCTTAAATTTCTGAAAGGTTTTAATCCTCAAGAGACAAATAAAGTTAAAAAAATGCACTCAGCAAACACTAGATGTTCTGCCCAAATATGAATTTTCAATGCAGCTATGTTGACTTTGTTTCATACTGCCAATAAACTACTCTTAATACTAAGTATTGAGTAAAACATCTGCTTTTTTTTCCTCTTGGGAAGAAGCTCTTATCTTTTGGGGGAAGCCTGGAGTAGGTAATAAGATGGGTTTAATTTTAGTCTCTGCCTCTCCCCAGTGGAGATAACTGTCTCTAAATGTAATATTGTCATCACTTGAAGGATAATGATCTAGAAGTACCATCATTATGTGGTTTTCCTCAATAGGCTCCCAGCATATCATTATACAAACGGTACATGTTTACATCTTTATATCACTTGTCATAGGCCCTCATAAATTACATGACTTGTGTTTATTCAGCAGAATCAATATCACCTGAAGAGATGTAATGTTTTAGGAACATTCAATTAACTAAGATTACAATTCCTTTCTTCCTTCTTGAGGCTAAGAAGTAGTCATGTGCGAAAGAGATGTAGGAGAAAACTTACAAGTTTTATTCTGCTCCTGGAGGTCAGAATTTTTTCTACATAAAAAAAGGAGAGGTAATCATAATCCCTTCTTTCTAAGGAAACAGACAAAAGGACACTGGTGTAAAACTTCCCCAAACAATTCAATAGGAGGAAGTGCTCGTCACTGACTTTTTCCCCCCACCATGAAGGCACATTTCCTTCCTAGTCTTTGCTTCTCTTATCTGGGAGATTTTTTTTTCCCCCCAAGCAAAGCATGAACAGTTGTTAAGTGGAAAATGGAGGCTGAATTTTACATGGCGATTCTTACCTGCTTAATCTTTGGGAATTCAGGTGAGTAGGCTTGCCTCCCTTGGGGCATTTCTCCAACAGCCAGCAGAGGAGTCTCTGTCCTTTGAAGTGTCTGAAATAAGGTGGAAATGGAGCCAGGTCTCCATGGCAGTTTAACCAAAGACGTTGAGGAGGGGGAATAAAAAGAGCCAGCTCTGTCCACTCTGCTGAGACTTTTCTCTGAAAGAAAATAAATGGCCTCCTAATAACTCGGAGAGCTCCTGAAATGGCATCTTTATAGGAGACAGTGAAGCACCTTGAGGAGAAACTGATTATTATGTGGCAGTCTGTGGCATTCTCCATGTTTTTTCCTTATCAGGTTATAGTTTTGTTTTTTGTGTATGTTAAAGAAGGAAAATATAAGGAGATATAACTAAAGGGGATGAAGAAGTGAGGTGTGTTTTATTTGGAAGTTGCTATTTGGAAGGAACGTCTGAATATTTTCATGGGAGAGTAGAGCAAATTAAGTAAAAGCTCAGAAAATGGTTTCTGATCCTGAACATTTCACTTTTTAATACTGATGTTTAATAATTGGGTGTTTAATTTTTTTTTTTTGTTCAAGAAATGCTGGGTTTTTTTGTTTTGTTTGTTTTATTTTTTTAGTCTATCAGTTTTGAGGGAAACTTGCAGAGATTGTCACAATATAGAGAAATGTTTCTCTCCAGGACTGTAAGAAATTGTACTTGTGATCAATACGTTCACTGGTCACTATTAGCTAAGAAGGTTTAGAGGGGTGGGAAATTTTGTTTTATTTTTGTTTTGTTTTGAGATGAATACATCTAATTTTTAAACACGTATCCAAACTATGTAATTTGTGTACAAATACTGCAGTGCTAACTTAAGACTTGGAAAAAGGGGCGCTTTTTTAGAATGGGGGATGGTGATGAGATGGAAAGAGTATAATGGTCAAAAGGGGAATGGAGCTTTTTATAACCAGTATATTTAATAACTGGGCTAAAATATCACACCATATTCTTTGGATGGTTTGGTGTCTTTTTCAAGCTTCCTTTTATTATTTCAGTGGGAGTGTGTTTTCTTCCCTAAACCATGTGAAAGTAAAAGAAAGGGAGCGAAGGATGACATTTTAACCGTTTGACAATGTCAGCCTTGGGATTTTAAATCACATGTGTTGAATCTGGGACTATTGGCTCGAAATGATAGTAATAGCAAAAGACAAGTAAACCTTGTATTTTCACTGGACTGATTTGCGGGTGGGATGTTTTGTTTTCTGATGGGCCTTATAATTTTCTACATAGTACTTTATGAGTATCTCATCTTCCAGAGGGGTTTCAGATTGTCCATGTCCATAAACAAGAGTGCCTTTCCAAAAATAAGAGAGTGGTGGTGGGTTTGTGCAATGGGACCAGCCAGAACCAGCAGTGGATGTGGACTGAGGATGGAAAACTCCTTCATGTTAAATCTGCTCTGTGCCTGGGCATCTCCAGCTCTTCTCGTGGCCCTTCCCTACCAGCTGTCTCTACCCACTGCTACCAGGCACCCCGATGGACTTGCCATGAGCAGGAAGGGTTCCTTGAGGTGGAAAATACCTCTCTCTTTCTCAAGAAACAAGGCTCCAAGGTAGTGGTCAAGAAGGACAGGAAATACCTCCATAGCTGGATGAAAATTGATGTCAACAAGGAGGGAAAACCAGTGAATGGAAGCCTCTGCTTAAAAAAAGGTGAGCTATTCTTTTCAGAATTGATTCTGGAAGTTCTTCTGCTCAATGTTATGTTTGTTTGTTTCACATTAAAGGGATATCTTTCTACCTCCACACAATGCCTATCTATGGCACATTCATAAGCTAATGGGAATGGATCATGTGGTTCCCACTGATGTGGAAAACTTCATTATCCTTGTTAAATAAGCCCTCCTCATTAAATTAGCCCAACATCTTTCCTTTTACCTCTTACTTTTCCTTCCCTTCTTTCCTTGCTTCTTTTATTAATTAAACAAACATTTATTGAGTTTCTCTTTTGTACCACACTGTAGACACTTTGGTTAGATACCATTATATAGGAATATAAATCTGGGCATAAATGCAGCATACACATGTAATGACTAAAGCCAGTGATCAGGAAATTAATAATTCTGCTGATGTAGATAATTCTCTGATTAGGAGGAACTAGTAAAACATTAAAATGGTGTTTGAGAAAGACTGGAAAATACATTGTGCCTTTGCAAATTTTTTGTACTAAAGTTTAGGGGTACAAGAGGTTACATACTTTTGAAATGGTAAGAACCAGTGCATTGTCACAGAGTTTTCTAATTTGTTGACCATTGGTGGATATAATCTAGATGACAGATCCAGTAAAAACTTGTATACACATGCACAAATTCCTGGTGCAGCACACAGTTCAGTCCTGTGCTGGGGATTTTATTGTGGATACAGCTTAATTTTCTATTTTACTTAATCATTTTATTGCTTATTTACTCCTATAGTAGAGATTTGCTTTAGGAATTCATGAAAGATAAAACTAATAGAATCATTAGATATTAGGTACAAATGGACCTTGTAAGTCACTGGAGAAATTGTCTAGAAAAGAAGCCCATCATTGAGGAGACTGCAATTTATCAAGGTTGAGTGAATTATCCCAGATTAATTGGTGGTAAAGGTCTGATTGGAACCCAAATGTCTGTCCAGTGTACCTTCCATTATACAGTGTTTCACAAATGCTTAACCACAGAGTTTTGCCCAGTTGACTACATAAGAATTCGACCTGGGGGAGGAGAAGCAATCTCTGCCATCATTTCTTCTCCCCTACCACCTTCAAGATTCTGTTTCAAGAAATTTGGACTAAAACCTGATTTTTTTTTAAGTCCCCCAGATAATTTTGATCCATAACCCCATTTGGGGATCAGCATTCACTGTACTTTTAAATCTTTTTATTAGGTGTTTATTTTTGAGGCTCCTATGAGTTTTTTCATGATGCTGATCCCTTGGACAGCTTTCTGTCACTCCATTTTGTAAATTAAGTAAGAGTTTAATTAGATGCTAACAATGCAACGGGCTTTTCTACAATAGAAGTTGAATATTACAGTCTTGGCCTTTTTTTATTGTTAAATTTTTTTAACTTTTTTTTTTTTTTTTGAGATAGAGAGTGGAAGAATACATGCACAGGAGCAAGGGAGGGGCAGAGGGAGAGGGAGAGAGAGAATCCCAAGCAGGCTGCACCATCAGCACCGAGCCAAACACAGGGCTCAGATTCACAAACAATGAGATCATGACCTGAGTCCAAACCAAGAGTTGGATGCTTAACCAATTGAGCCACCCAAGTGCCCTAACAGTCCCGGTCTTCTTAACTTTTCACTATGAGAATAAGACAAAAATATAAAAGTCAGCTAGAAAATTCAAACTTATCAGAGAATATATAGCACAGAACACCAATATGTACAATCCCTTTCATGAGCAAGTTCTTTGGGCAAGGTCTGTCCTAAACAACACAGAAACATTATAAATATTCCCATTGTACCATTAAACATAAGAAGTGAGATCCTTTCCCAGCTTCCAATCAAACCCTAATTAGCAGTATATTCTTTCACTAGAACTTTTAAAAAGTAAATACGGAGATTTACTTTTACAATTCAGTGGAGAATTGTTCAAGATAGAATATAATTAATGGAAAATGATTTCTTTTGACCTTCATGCAAAACTTGTCCAATGATGATGGACTTCGCTTCAAAAGTAAGTGGATGAAATAGACCATTTACAGTTAATCTCTGAATGTGCCATATCCAAAACATGCCCAAGAATGTGGGTTGGAAGAAAACATAGACTTCTAGAAAAAAGCAGAGTAAAAATTTGCACCATTGTGCTACCAAAAAAAAATCTTATATTTGAATACACATGTATAATACTTATGTTTGAACACAATTATAAGTTAACATATTTTTTCCTCCATCTCAAACTTACTGTTGATTAAAGATGCACATGATATCAGTTGACCCATAGCATGAACGTTCATTGATCTGCTAGAGAATCCACTGTGAAAAATTAAATTACATTTAGATGTTTGCAATGAATGACTCCAAATGACCTTTTTGAAAGACTTGATAACTAAATACGATAATCTGACAGCACAATTATGCATATTGTTCATTCATAAGATATGAACTTTTTAATTAAGTTCTTCAGTAAAAGATAGTGTATCTGTGAAGGTCAAAAATCTGAACTATTTGTTTCATAAAGGAAACATTCATGATATCATTCATGTACTTAAGTAATAATTCCCTAATATCTACTATATGCCAGAGCTTGTGCTACGGGTACCCTACACCAGAGATTCTCAACCCAAGCATCTCATCAGAATCACAGTGGGAACTTTGAAATAATACTAATGCCCAAGCCTCATCCTCTAGGCCAATTGAATTCGGTATCATATTTAAAAAAAATTTTTTTTGTTTATTTATTTTTGAGAGGGAGAGACAGAGCTCAAGTGGGAGAGGGACAGAGAGAGAAGGAGACACAGAATCTGAAGCAGGCTCCAGGCTCTAAGCTGTCTGCACAGAGCCCGACATGGGGCTCGAACTCACAAACTGTGAGATCATGACCTGAACTAAAGTCAGTCATTTAACCAAGTGAGCCACCCAAGCGCCCCTAGGTATCATGTTCTTTAAATGCTTCTAAGATTATTCTAATGTGCAGCCAAAGTTGAGAATCACTGACTATGTCTTATTCTTTACAGTAATGGGGAAGTCAGATATGTAAATAATTACAATAGCATGTCAATTTTATAAAGTACCCCTTTCTCCACTGTACATTCTTGCCCGTCATATTAAGCAACTGTGTTTTAAAAATTAAGGATAATTTAAAATTTGCATATTTTTTACCCAATCCTTTGAGTGCTCACTGGGTTTTGTCATAATTTAGCTGTGCCCTGTTCTCATGAAGCTGTTTTTTTCTTCTTCCTCTCCTTTCCTCAGGAAATGTTACAAGGTTACAATGTTACAAGGTTACAATGTTACAAGGTGAATTGAGGAGGCTTCTGAAGTGAAATAAAATTCAATGCGCGGGAACCTGGGTGGCTCAGTCAGTTCAGCGACTGACTCTTGATCTCAGTTTATGTTATAATCTCACAGCTCATGAGATCAAGCTCCATGTCGCGCTCTGTGCTGACAGCAATAAGCCTGCTTAGGACTCTCTCTGTCCCTCCCCCACTCGCACATGCGCTCTCTCTCTCGAAATAAACATTTTTAAAAATTCAATGCAAAAATTAATGCGTTTTTTGAGAGAAGGATCTATACTAGAGTCATATTTCCTCAAATAATCACGGTCCCTTAAAGAGTACATTGCATGCCTTCATTTTGGATAAAAGGAGAGGACCTGGGAGACAGACTCTTAAAAAAAATGATCCTTTTATAATCAATTTATAAAATTAGACACTAGTAGTTATTATTCTGAGTCATAAGAGCAATAACGAAACCTTGTCTCCAAAATGCCAATGTATGTGGCTAAAAATTGAAAAAATTCATTCCCTCCATAAATTCTTTTGTCAGTCAGGTGCCAGATATCCAGCTCTTTGGAAACACACCTTTGGCCATGTGTCAATAAAACAAAAAGGTGATTGACAGACTTTCTCAATTTTTCTTCATACATATTGGTGTTATATTGTATAGCTACATCCTTGGAGCCACTGAATTAAGAGAATGATTTTTAGAAATCCTTTGTGTATAATTTCTCAGTCTTAGTCTATAAATTAACACAAAGCAGTTATCAATAACACAGTAAGAATAAGGAAAAACCAAATTCTGTTCAATAATATTGCAATTTTATGTAATCACACCTTTAACTTAAAAAAAAAAAAGAATATTACTTTAGGAGTAAAAATGCATTCTGAGGTCCAAATCTCTAATTTACAAACTCTTTAAACATAGTGGTTCTAGACCTTCCAGATGACAGGTGCCATCACTTGGCTACTTTTTCCAAAGGATGCCAAGTGTCTACTTATAAACAGTTACTTTCACTCAGCTGTGTTTGTATTGAATGCGGAGTAACATTGTATGTAAGATGTCAACTAACCAATCAATATTCTATTGACATCTACTACAGATTCACTAACTCAAATCTCATATTTACCTAAGGGCAGGAAAATTTTTGCAGACATATTTTCACATGTCCCTAACATGACCGAGCTAGTGAAATCCCTTAAAGAGATTTCGCTTCTGAAGTAAACCAATTGCTGACAGACTTGATATAACTGCTGGTTAAAGTAATTGTTTAATTGCAGTAACATGGGTGAGGGAATAAAATGCATTAGCACTGTAATATCCATATATACTCTTGGGAGAAAGGGTCTTAACAGAAGCTGCTTCCTTTAGTGATTGGTGGGAATGCTTGTAAATAGAGTTGAGGAAAAAACCAAAACAAAACAACAGTGTCTTTTGTAGGTACAGATCCTACTTTGACCGCATTGCTGCCATTGGGTTTATTTTCTCCTTGCATGATTATAAAAACATGGGCCTCGCAATTGACCATTTACTTATGGGAGCATTGGAAATCGTATGATCATTGGTTCCTGGTATATGATTTACGTGATTATAGAAAAATACCCAGCACTGTATCCAGAGTCCCCCAACCATTTTTAACCTGTGACACGTCAATGAACTTATCAAGGCACATCCATGGCGGTGTATGACTTTCATGGGCCCTTTGTGGGCCCCTTCCTCCATTAAAATAAATAAATAAAATGATTTCATAGATTTTCATGAGCCCCCAAATTCTCATTTTTCCCTATTGTGTAAAAAAAACAAATTTAAGCAAACATTTTGACTCTGAAAGTTCTTCCTTTTTTAAAATTTTCTAATTAAATTATTTTTGTTAACGTCATGGGCCCTTGGTACTGTGCCTATTGTGCTGAATGGATAAGTCAGCTGGGGCACACCAAGTTATTCACCCACTTTCCGTCTTCCATTTTCCTGACCTTGCTTAAGTAGTACCTGCCTCAGCATCCCTCTCCCACAGCCTAGGAGCAATGAATTTAAAAGCCATTCTTTCTCCCCCATCCAGCATAGTTTCTTTGTACCCACCATCTAATATATATCCATGTCCCCAAAGAAAACATAGGACATTAGGATAAACCAGGCACATCTTCCTAACGCAACTCGGAGTATAGTAGTTGAATAATAATTAGCTATTGAAAAGTATTGCTTTCATTAAGTTTTCTTTTTTTTTTTTTACTTTGAATGTTTTACCATGCTCTGCTTTGATGTTTTCCTATGCCATGTCAACTTCCACTTAATTTTTCTTTGTTTATTTCTAATCTTGGCTCTTTCTTAAGTCTGTAAAAAAAAAAAAAATTGACCTCTGAAATTCTCTGATTTGTTATGTCGCCCGTTGTTTACAAATTCCCCCTCGTTGGTATCTCTTTCCACAAACTTCTCGCATCCTTGTTCACTTTCTCAAATTTTAGATAGGTCTTCTCTTATGCACCCTTTATTTTATTGATTACACTTTCTGAAATGTTATTCTTTTCAGCATTTCTAAAAATTATTTACTCTATTATAACTCATATCCCTTTCACTTCACTTTATTCTAGCCTAATCTTGTGGAATATACTTAATGTACAATATATATGCATAAATCTTCCTTTTTCTAAGGTATATTCTGTTTCATTTATTATCTCTTTTCCAGACTTTTTGCCCACTTTTAAAAGGCGTATTATATTTGGCATCTTCTTACAGAAAAGAGAGTCCCAATATAGTTGAAATTTTCTATCTCCTAAATAAGTTCTGCCCAAGTTATTCTTTTTTCAGCATGGTTGAAAGTTACTCATATCATTTAAAGGAGGGAAACTAACAGATTGTGTATTTTTATTATCATTATACAAAAATCACATTTGTATTATTAATCATATCTGAGCTACTCATAGACTAATTAATAAACTAAAATACATGTTGCTTTTTTAAAAAATATATTCAAAATATCGTCCTGACCTGGTACAGTCATTGAAAATCATCTTACAGTTGCGCTATCTGCAACTTAAGTGCTAAAATCTTTTAAATAGTATCCAGGATGATATACCTTATCTTGAATTGTGTTCTAAGAGGAATCATGCATAAAGTGGAAACAATGTGGTAGCAATGGTACAATAAAGCTTTTAAAAATAGCTTCAACATATTGTTCCATTGTGTAAGAACTTTTCCTTGCATTTGTCAAAACACATCTCACTCTTTCATGAACTGTAAAATGCATACACCTTTTTAAAGAATGTCAGAAGAATCTATAGACACCAAAACATTCAAGGATATACTATTTTCAATATAATTTCATAGCACCCATTTCAACAGAGTTCAGGAGCTGAAAAGACCAGCATATTTTGATTGCCGTATATATTTCTAGAATGGATTTTCTTGCCTCCCATCTACTTTAAACCCTTCAATACCCACGTAAAGAATGATTAGAATTCAGTTTGGCTCATATTGAGTATATGGATAAAACCTTATAGTTAGATATATATTACAATTGCTGAGAAACTTGTTAGACATGCAGGTGCTGGATCCCACACCAAATCTCCTAGTGAAGGGCCAAGCCTTCAATATTCTAAAAAGCTCCAAAGGGGATTCTGATGCCTACCACAGTTTGCAGACCACTGCTTTAAAACACACGAAATTTGGAAACTAAATGTTAAGACTAAAGCTTCTTTCCTGCTTCTGAAATAGCACAGGTTAAAAACACAGTGACAAAATGAAGGGGTACCGACCTTGGATATTCTTTTTTTTTTTTTTTTCTCTTTAGAAAAAAAGGTAGTGGTCTAAAATGTAAAATGGACTTGTTTGGAGTGTTTTAAAAATACACTTAGAAGGTTAAAGACAATTTCAGAAGACTGAATTTTTTTCCATAAGATGTTCCAAAGCTACATGTGATGGTAATAAGCTATGTTACTTACACAGAAATTGCAAGAGTGTTTTGATCATTTATCTAATTTGGGGAGATTCTTGTTTCATCCATTGAACGAATCATGTAACTTGATGAATAAAAAAAAGTTCTTAGAACAAGAACTTAACCATCTCCTCCTCAGTGAAGAGGAACAAGCATAGGTTGACATGCTAAGACACATAATTACATACTATGTATTTGGAAGTTTGTTTTTGTCTTAACCCCATAATTAAATTTTTTTTGAGGGTCTAAAAGCTAAAAATGTCATAGGTGGTAATCAACGCAGAGGACCGGCATTGGTCAAAGCCCAAAAATAACTAAAATACCAATCGCTACGTACAGAAAATTTTATACCCCAACAATAGACAAATGTCTTCTTGAAGGAACATTCAAGCACTTAATTCAATTAAGACTGCAAAATTAAGGCTGCTTTTTGGAGTTTATTATAAACGAATATTGCTAATAGAACAATTGGGTTTGTCATATAGAAAACATCCCAGGGATAAATAAATCTGGTCTATGTTCAGGGTAGTAACCTGGGCGCAATGGCAATGGCATATGATTCAGAAGGAAAAAACAAATAGAAACTAGCAGGAATGTCCAAAAATCTATTAAAGTCTAGGCCTAGTAGATCTACAGGTAGGTTTGTCAGCTATAATACAGAACAGTCAATTACATTTGAATTTCAGATAAATGACAATGTTTTAATGTCAGTACATTCCCAGTATAATATGTAACATATAATATAACCTTTGTAATATTATATATTTGACATATGCTAAATATTCTGAATTATTAGTTATTTATTGGAAACTCCAATGTAACTGGGCATTATATATTTTTATTTGCTAAACCTGGCAACCCCACGTACAGGGTACTTTGCACAACTTTCCACATCTCAAAGAGGGTGCTTAATACAGTCGTGATTATTTCGTTAACCTTTAAGAGAATTGGTGAGATTTTTTTTATCTTACTAAATTTTAAAAATACTTTTTCCATTTCTATCCTCTTTTCTGTGCCTTATCCCTCTCTTCTTTATATATGCTATCATACAAAATATGTCCACTGAAACTGGAATGGAAATAAATGAGATTCAAAAGAGGGCTCAGAAAGGTGGACCAGAACAGGGAAAATGCAATCCTTCACCTAGATCTTCACCTAGCACATAGTAGTTGCTTAAGAAATAGTTGGTTGAATGAACCACTAAAGGAGTAGTAAAAAATAAAATCTTCCTTCTGCCAGTTTTTAAACCAGAAACTTTTCAAAATTATAGTTATCTAACTGGGCAAGATTTTATATCCTAGGAAACTGTGACACATAATGAAATTGATAGAATAACCCTCAGTCCATAATTTACAGTCCTTTCCAACGCTTCATATTATACGATTGTTCTCCAGGTCTTGTTAATCGAAGTGTGGTCCAAAGACCATCAACACCAGCATTGGCATGCCCTGAGAACTTGTGAGGAGTGCCGGCTCTGACAACTTTTACTCAACCAGAATTTATATGTTAGTGAAATCCCCAACAGATGGAGAGCACGTTTTAAAATTATGGCTAGGTGAACCTAATTTGCAAATCAATTATTTTTAAGTCTTGGCAATTCAGCCTTGCAAAGTAAAGCTATACATTAATCTCACCAGTTCGTAAGTTTTAAATCAATTACAGAAGATAGGGAGCTCAGAAACTACAACTGTCCCAGGATTTGGTGCTCACACAATTAGGACTGGAAACAGTTGGCTCTGTGGTAAAAGAAAGTCATTGCTTTCCCAAGAATCGTCCATCTGCATGACGAAGCTAGGCAAGTTGTTAGTAGTGATTCTCAGCCTGGCATTCTGTCCAATGACCCCTTTGAGAAGTTGAATGAAAGCTGTGAAAGTCTCCCACAAGAAAAAAGTATGCACGGACATATATTTAGGACGTGGCATAAAGTTTTTCGAGATTCATGGACCCCCTGAAGCCAATTTCATGACTCCCTAAATGCTCAGAGAGTAAATTTAATTCTATCTTCTACACAGAAATGAGGTTTTCTGGTAGCGGTTTCTACAACTCCCCTGACCCTATGATAGATGGACAAAGGATGGGTGGACTGGAAATTAGCATTGTCACACTCCAAGATCTTGAATTTTTCATATAACTGAAGCTCATTCGCATGCCTGTTATGAAAGAGGCCTGCTTTTTCTGAAGTCAAATTGCTTTTATGTGAAGACTCCACAAAACACAAAGGTAATTTTAGCAACTGTCCTTTCTTTACCTCAGCTGGCCTGGGAGCAGAAGTTTCGGTAAGGAGCGCTAGAAACACGGCTCCACCCCAAATCCCCACCACTTTTAATGCAGTTCCGTATAGCCCGGAACACCTTATTAGGAATACCACAGAGGCCTTCACCAGAAGTACAACAGAACACGACAGCCGCCACAGCAGACAGACACAGCACCCCAGTCTGCAGACGACTGGAATGACTGAGACATCTTGGGTCCCCTGGACTACTCGGCCCTTCTCCAGCACCACTGAAGAGGTAAGGGGAGAATGGGTGTGGGGCGTGGTTTGTAACGGTCTCAGAAAGCCCGCTGCTTGACAAGATCTGCTCTGCTAGAATTGCCACTACTCAAATGTGTGGTTAGGTACTCTGTGTCCTAGCTGCTAATTATGCATGGTGCATTCTGTGTGATGAAAAACTCTTTGAGATAGGACGAAGGGAAAGACAATCAGGCCGCGATGTCAAAACTGCACTCCTGCAGGTTGGCCACATTTCTGAACCAAAGTCAGGCTTCATAGTCTTACGCATAACCTAAAAACAGGAAATAGAAATTAAAATCAGTGTTTTGCAGATTCCCCTGATTGTATGCCACAATCATTTATGCTCATAAGGGAGTGGAAAGAGTCACAAAGCAATGGAAGATTCAGGAATCACTATGACTGATTTGTGAACATGGTCAAATACTCAAAGTCACGTACCAATTCTACATCAGCAGCCACAAAAGGGCAGATAAGTTTAACGGCTGGGGGAGCAGCAACAGTGCAGTCGTAGAGTCTGCTCACGGAGTATTTCAGTTCATCCCTTCCGGTCTGCTTCCCACTCAGGGCTTTAGGCCACCGTTTTAGGCAATAATAGTGTAACTGCAAAAGTGCAATTTGCAAAGACAAATCAAAAATGCTGCTTCATTTGCAAGTGTTTAGCTGTTTCCTAATAAGCAAACCAAAAACAATTGAAAGAAAGTAAAAGCCCAACACTAGGCGTATGACTTAACGCCCCTTTAGTGCTCTGGTTTCTTCCCCGTTGTGCAGAATTTAATATTGCATGTGGTTCCTGAGTAGTAAGCACCTACTTCAGTATTGATCACAAAACAAATATAACCAGTATATTGAATAATTTGTGGAACTTTCTTTTTACCTCCAGCCTTCCTTTACTCTAAATCTTCCCTACAAGTTAGTGCTTCCCTTGCCTCTGAACAGAATTTAGGAAGGCCTCGTGACTTTTCTGGACGCTCTTGATTATTACTTTAAAACTCAACATTCACTCTCAACCCATTAGCAAGGATTATCCAATTCAGGAAGTAACCCAAAGTCTAAATTCAACATAAATCTTAGCTTGTCCTCTCCCTTCACCCCATCCCTTTGGGCTTGACGTAGGAAAAGGGAACCTGTCCAAAACCTCCCACGTCCCACCTAGCTTTTTACCCACTTCTCCTAGTTTGATCATTGTGGTTTCAGACCTGTCTGGGCTTGGAAAGTGGGGAAGGAAAACAGGAAATGAGAACAGGAGAGATGGCGCTCGAGGTTGCCATCATGAACTGGTGCTGTGCTCTCTCTAAATCTCTAACTCCTAAGCCCTGCCACCCACTGATGCCAGTGAGATTTGCCACTTACTTTTGAAATTGAATGCCTCTTGGCGGAGCACCTTCTTGTCTCCGCTGAATGTGTCTCAGCCAAAACATCAGTTTGTAAGAGTATCCACATACATCTGAAAATACATGTGTACGTGCAATTTTTTTACACAAGTAATACACCAAAAATTAAGTGTATATTTTAAGAATATATAGGATATCTTATATACACATATACCAGTTCAGAAAAGGAAATAAGCACATACTGTACTGATATATATATATATATATGTATATATATATCATATAATACATTAAGTATGTCAACTAAGAAACAGGCTGAATAAAACTGTAATAAAAACATACCTGTCTGCACACTCAAGGATGGTCTTTTAGCAAAAAACATTTTCCCATTTTTTTCCCACATTGGACCACTGTGAAACACACACAGAAAGAGCTCCTAGAGGCAGCCAGGCTCTACTGTGATGAATCAAGAACATCCAGAGCTTTGCTGCAGGCACCCTTGCCCTTGGGTCAACCCAGCCCTGTGTTATAGAGCTCAACTGATCCAGCCTTATACGTGGATTTGCAGTCTCTGGTCTTGGTAAATGCACTGCAGGGGTGTATTTTGGGTTTTTTTATTGTTATTGTTTTTTAGTCTTTTTCTTTTTTTTCTTTTAATGTTTATTCATTTTTGAGAGAGAGAGAGAGAGAGAGCACAAGTCAAGGAGGAGCTAAGGGAGAGGGGAGACAGGCTCCCTGCTGACAGCAGAGACCCGATGTGGGGCTCGAGCTCATGAACCGTGAGATCATGACCTGAACTGAAGTTCAGTTGGATGCTTAACTGACTGAGTCACCCAGGCACCCCCTTGGTCTTTTTCTAAAGCGAAATCCTCCGCAATGTTTGTGAGCTCCCAGATGGGGCACCAGAATGGCTACGTATCCAGTAGTCATCAAGTCATGACTCATCCCCTAGTTTTTCCTTGAAGCACAGGCAAAATCTTAACTATGTCTTGGGAAGCTGAAGTTCTAAAAGCTATGCTCCTTCCAAAGGCAGTTTCTAAAACTGCAGTTTTCCATGACTCTAATGCTTTAGTCAAGACATCTCTGCTAGATCATCATTTGATTTAGCATGAGCACTTACCTTATAACAGTCAATTACAAATAGCTGTAGTTAGGTATTTTGAAAGGAAAAGTCATGTGGGAGGTAAAATGCTTTGAAAGTAATTGTCCTTTGAAAGTAATTTTGAAAGATACTCTATCTCTATACCTAGATATCATTTGACTTGATTGCTTGGAATTCTGTAAAAGGAAAATCTTTATGTGTCCACTGGGTTTTTTTGTTTTGTTTTTTGGGGGTTTTTTTGTTGTTTTTTTTTGTTTGTTTTTTTGTTTTGTTTTGTTTTGTTTTTTATCAGATAGCAACTGGTCTGTGGTGATTTTGGATTGACAGTACAGTTGGGCTGTGAATTGGGGTGGTATATTATCAGGTGGTGATGGGAAAAATCTGAATGTGAGGATAAGGACCGTATTTATTCAGCTTTGCGTCTCCAGCATCTGAACATAATGCTCAATATGTTATAGAGTTTTTGTAGAAAGGAAAGGAAAAGAAAGATGTGGAATGGAGTGGAGCAAGATGGAGAGGGGAGGGAAGTGGAACAGCATGAAGTGCAGGGGAGTGGCCTGAAGAGGAATGGTATGAAATGGAGTGAAGTGGAGAAGAGTGGACTGGACTGGAATGAAACGGAATGGAGAGGAGTGGAGTGGAGTAGAGCACAGTGCAGGAAAATAGAATAGGGATAATGGAATGGAATTCTGGGAAAATGAATCAATTGAAATGGTATGGAAGTGGGTGGAATTGTTGACCACATGGGTAACAAATGACCCATCTACTGTCCGTGTCCAGATACGATGGTCATGTTGAATAGCCACGCACATTTTTATTGCACATTTCATTTTCGTGTTTTTAAGTTTGCATGTGTCTAGAGTTTAGTATGTTTAATGCATAATAATACATATATTGTTTCATTCAGGAGTTAATCTTCAGTTCCTTTTTTTCTCTTCTAATTCCCCCCATTTCATCTCTTAATCACCCTTCGATTCCCCACCAAAAAAAAATTAGAAGAAAGGGGAAGAGGCATTGATGGCCATACAATTCAATAGATTTGGAAAATGCTCATCAACTCAAAGAACATTTTTTGAGGACCTAACTAGTGTCAGAACAGAGTGGTTGAGTCTTTGAGATCAAAGCCCTAACTCTGCTTCTTACTAGCCAGTGACCTGGCAAGATACTTAAATTCTCTAAGCCTCAGTTTCCTCACCTATAAGAAGGAACTCCCAGCTCTGAGGGCTGTTGCAAGGGTTGGGGGAGACAATACATGCAAAATGCTTACTATAGCACTTGGTCCTTAGCAAGCATTTAGGAAATAATAGCTCTCATTGCTATTTTCCACTGAGACACAAAGATGAATGACAAAACTGTTGCCCTGAAGGAACTCACCATCTGCTGTGTGGGGTTGAAGGAAATGGAAATATACACAGGCTCTTATGAAATTCAAAAGCAAGGTTCCTAACTGGTGTGAAGGTTTCAGGGAGTGTCTTCCTGTGAAGGGAATATCTAAATTGAGCCTAAAGAAGAATAGGAGTAACCTAATAAGAGGTAGGAGAGTAGGAAAGAGGGAGACAAAGGAACTGGGTTGGGTGGGATGGAGAGTTAGAAAGCGATTTCAATCTTTACCTAAAATTTGCATTTTCTGATATAATTTATTGTCAAGTTAGCTAACATACAGCATATACAGTGTGTTCTTGGTTTCGAGAGTATGTCCCCATGATTTATCGCTTTCAGGCAACACCCAGTGTTCATCCCAACAAGTGCCCTCCTCAATGCCCATCATGCATTTTCCTCTTTCCCCCAGTCTCCTCGTCAACCCTCAGTTTGTTCTCTGTATTTAAGTGTATCTTATGGTTTGCCTCCCTCTCTGTTTGAAACTATTGATGACGATCTGAAATCCGTGTTTTCAAATGGAATCTTCATCCAAAAATAGTCACTAGTTCCTACTTGTTATTGTAATTAGTGACACTATGAAATTATCTGTCATTCCTTTTGTTCCCAGTCACATGTAGCCACTAGGTAGAATTTAGAACACTTGAGCTGAAGTAGAAATCTAGAGAAGAGAGAACAAGAACCAAAATACTAAGATTTTATGCTCGGAAATTCTATGTATGTCATTACTACTAATTAGTGTTTATGCAATGACCACAGGGTTCTAGATTCACAATCAAAGAATGAATTGGGGTTGGAACATGGGGCTGGGAACAGGGGTGGAGATGACCCAAAACATTTCAAAGAGAAAGTGGCTTGTATTTGTGTCTTTCCCTTTCATCACCAGTCTCTGAGTTACAAGGAGTGAAACATGAAGAGACACTGTACAAAGTCTGCAAAGAAAAGAATCTAAGAGACAAAAATAATATCTAAGATTAGTATGCCAGAAACTATGCTAAGCAATTTCATATACTCTGGGAGGTGGGTACTTGTATCTATTTTCCATCACTGTATAACAAACCAAATCTTAGTAATTTGT
>NW_024412413.1:47234034-47239484 GCF_014898765.1 Herpailurus yagouaroundi
CACCTGCGCTCACTCTTGAAGCTGCATTTAGATTGGAGGGTAAACTGAGCTAGAAGATTGACAAGAGCCTCTCTTTACATGACTAGCAGTCAGGGCTAGCTGCAGGAAGGGGTGACTCGGTTCTTCTCCATCTGGCCTCTCTTCCTCTAGTAAGCTACCCAACTTCTTTACATGATGCTTCAGGAAAGTTTTGTAAGAAGGCAAAGGGCCTCTTGAGGCCTGGGTTCTGGAATCACACAATCACTTTTGCCACATTCTATTGATCAGTGCAGTCACAAGCAGGCCAGCATTGAAGGAAGGGAAAATAGACCTCCTCTTTTGATAGGAAGAGCTGAAAGTCACATTGCAAAGGGCCACACAGCTCGGGTGGCAGGAACTTATGGTCATTAAACAGTCTACCGTGGTATTTATTATTCTTGTTGCGATTGTTATTATTATTATTATTTTGCAGATGCCTAGCTTAGGCTTAAAAGCTCAAGGATTGGAGGTCAAAAGATTAGAAAAGAGCAGAACAGGATGAGCTCACACACCCATACCCATACCTGCATACCTAGTCACTTTATTCTCTTACCTAGAGTTCGTTTTAGTGAAGATAAATGCCAAGGAGAACATAGTTTGAAACAATTACTAGTAACGCTACTGCAAAGTTGTCCTAGTTTCTTTGGGAGGAGAATTTTCCTTACTTTTCTCCTTCCCCCACTTTCCTCAAATCCTTGCCTGTCCATTGTGAGGGGGTCTGTCTTTGGAAGGCTGTAGCTTTGGGTCAATACTTGGCTTCAAAACTAACTCTCTCCCTCTCCCTTGCTCTCTCTCCCTCACCCTAGACATGAATTAAATAAACTGACACCAGTCATGTGCCTAGAGGAGGGCTGAAAAATCCTGTGTAGTTACTGTTAGCTGCTGTTGTTATTCTACCATTGATAGTATTTTGTGGCTGTGTGTGTCTTCACAAGGACAAGGCTGGTGAAACAAGAAGCTAGTCTACCATATGAGTTAGGAAATACCTAAACCGGTTGTTCTCAAAGTATGGACCCCAGACTGAGAACTCATTAGAAATGCAACCACTTGTCTACGGCCATACCACTCTGAACGCACCCGATCTCGTCTGATCTCGGAAGTTAAGCAGGGTCGGGCCTGGTTAGTACTTGGATGGGAGAAATGCAACCACTTGGGCCCTACCCTAGACCTACTGATTCAGAAACTCTGGTGGGGAGGGCCCAGCAATCTGTGTTTTAACAAGCCCTCCAAGTCACATGGATGTACTTGATGTTTAAGAACCACTGACCTAGGGGACACCTGGGTGGCTCAGTTGGTTGAGTGCCCAATTTCAGCTCAAGCCATTATCTTGCAGTCTGTGTGAGTTTGAGCCCCACATCTGGCTCACTGCTATCAGCACAGAACCCACTTTGGATCCTCTGTCCTCTTCTCTCTGCCCTTCCTGACTTGTGCTCTCTCAAAAATAAATAAACATTAAAAACAAAACAAAACAAAACACTGACCTAGAAAAATCTGGTCCCTGACCAACAATGTCTCCCTCTCAGGCTTCTAGATGCCTTGGTTTCCCAAAATTGATGGCACTTTTGTGCCTTGTGGGGGTGGCGCAGGGTGCTATAAAAGCTAAATAATCAGGGAATGGAAATTAATTTATCTAATTACAGCCTCCTGCTATTCCTTCACAGAGCGTACATCCCGTAAGGAATGGGGCCCGGGGTGGGCACGCGGAGGCTGGGAAGACAGGGAACTGCTGCAAGACCCAGGTCTTTGTGGTAATTAAAAAAGGATGTTGCCAGGCGCACGGTTCCACCGTGAGTGACAGGACGTGGTAGTACAACACGGGCTGCGTTCCAGCCCCCGGGCACACCCTCAGCCAGGCATCCCCATATACCACCTACATAAAGATACACTGCGTCTCTGTGCACGGGCACAATTGCAGATGAAGCTGGATGGAGGTGTCAGATGTGTGCCCTGCGTATGCCCGCCGTTTGCTATGGGCAAGGTGAGACCGGCAGGACCGGGGGCACCAGGAAGGAGGTCTGCACACGGCAGGTGGGGGGAAGACCCCGGTTGGGGTTTGGGGCTCAGGGGGAAGAATCAAATGTGAAGAAGTGGCATCCAAAGGGTGGGCCTTGGACTTCATTTTAGCTTCAAAATCTGACCAGCCTCTGTCTGTTGAGTAGTGGAGGTGCACTCTTTTTTTTTTTTTTTTTTTTTTAACGTTAACAGCGTGCGAGTTGGGGAGGCGCAGAGAGAGAGGGAGATACAGAATCCAAAGCAGGCTCCAGGCTCACAGAGCTGTCAGCACAGAGCTCCGAGTGTGGCCCCAACCCAAGAACCAACCACAAGATCATGACTTAAGCTTAACCCACTGAGCCACCCAGGCGCCCCTGAGCAGTGGACTCTTAAGAGCAGTCCAATCTGGACCCCTTTTCAGCCATGTGACCTTGGTGGAGACGGTGCGGTACGGTGGTAAAAAGTAGGGGTCCCGTGTCTGAAAAACCTGGGTTAAATCTCTGTGGTGGCATCTACTGGTTACTCAACTGCAGTCATAATTGCTTCCACTTCAAAATAAGGATGACTAAGGGTGCTCTGACTTATAACACAGTGTGAGGATTAAAATCTGAGTAGCCAAAGTGCTTAGTACACTGGCTACACGAGATAAGGATTCAATAACTGTAGCAATCAACACCAACTTCTTGTTCCTGCTTCATTATCCCTGCCCTGCCTGCCTCACGGAGTTGTAAGAACCAGATACGCTGACATTATTACGTGAAAACGCTTTGAGGGGGATAAGATGTTGGGCATGCATTAAAAAGTGTTCCCGATTGGTGCTGATTCTGCTAAGTAACCATAAATCTTGTCTGGAGGCACACCTCCTTCTTCCCCTCCCCACCCTGCCCCGGCTCGGGCCTGGGAGAGGGATTGCGTTTCCTCAGTTCATGAATAGCCATTGTGGTGCCGCTCCGGGTTTAACAGTTCTGTGTTTCCTTCCATTTGGCCTTCAAAGAGATCACAGCCCACTGTGAGCCTCCAAATAAGTAACAAGGCAAATGCAGAAAATCCCCACTTCCGTACACCTCCATCAAGTCTGGGGCGACCTCCTTTATTGTGTTACTTACAGCATAAAGGGGACGTGCCCCACTGCCACCACTATTCTGTGGCCAGAACTAAAGATAGGACAATACTCCCCCTTTATTGAGGCAAGTACCCAGAAGGAGGAGTGCAAAGATGTAGCAAAAAACCAAAAACAGAAAACAGAAAACCCTCATCATTCCTCCTGAACAAGGAAGAACTCTCAGATTCTCTAGTGTGCATGGGATAAAATATAAGCAGATTCTGAGGCTGCAAATGGTACAGAAAGGTCATCCTAGGGAGTAATGTTTTGTGGAAGGGATGTGTTCCTAAAGACCCTAATCTATAATTTGCATCATTCAAGCTTAATTCTGGCAAAGAGCTGTCATTTTCTTAGGTTGCCAGCTAAAGTGGATTGTCATGTGCCAACAGCGTAATATAGTTTGTATTTACTTGAGGCCCTCCAGCTTTTAAAGCGCAACGATTTTTCTTTTCCTTCCGTTATGATTTGCATTACTTTCTATTTTGTGTACAAAAAAACAGGACAATGTTCATATTTTGTCACAACATAAATGATGTGCACATAAAAATGCAACCATGAAATACAACATGTGCATTGAAATGGGTTCTTTAACATGCCAGCATTTCTCTGGCACATCGGTTTCCCTGAGCAGGTAAGGGTTGATGCAGTGGGGAAAATGGCAAAGAAAGGGGGAAATGACATCAAAGGAGAAGCAAGGATGTGCTAATTGAGATAGGAAGTCTGTGGCTCTTGCCCTGGCCTTGCAGACCTCAGAATCACCAGGGGAGACTTTAAAAGATACAGATTCGGGGCGTCTGGGTGGCGCAGTCGGTTAAGCGTCCAACTTCAGCCAGGTCACGATCTTGCGGTCCGTGAGTTCGAGCCCCGCGTCGGGCTCTGGGCTGACAGCTCAGAGCCTGGAGCCTGTTTTGGATTCTGTGTCTCCCTCTCTCTCTGCCCCTCCCCCGTTCATGCTCTGTCTCTCTCTCTCCCAAAAATAAATAAATGTTGAAAAAAAAAATTAAAAAAAAAAATTTAAAAGATACAGATTCTGAAATTCTGCCTCAGCGCTAGTGAATCAGCATTTACTACTAAAGTAGGACCACAGCACCTAAAGTGTAAAAATCTCCCCATTGATTGTAAAGTGCGATTAGGTTTGCAATCCCTTGGAGAATAATTGAATGATCAGCTCGTTAGAACAGACATTGAATGAAAGAGAGGGGGAAAAGTTCGGCTGGAGCCATGTAACCGAATCTAATCACATGGAAATATCTGACAAATGTGAACAGAGAACAACACAATAGAAATAACTGACCTAAGGCCTCATGGGTGGCTCAGTCAGTTAACCGTCCATCTTTGGCTCAGGTCATGACCTTGTATTTTGTGAGTTCAAGCCCCATGTCGGCCTCTCTGCTGTCAGCTCAGAGCCCAGGTCAGATCCTCTCTCTGCCCCTCCCCTGCTCTCTCTCTTCCTCTCTCTCTCAAAAATAAAGAAACATTAAAAAGAAGAAAATAACTGGCCTGTATCATTCAAAAAGGTCAGTGTCATAAGGATTATTTGAAAAGGCTGAGGAATTGTTTCAGATTAAAGAAGATTAAGACACTTGACAACAAAATGCAATACAGGATCATAGGCTGGATCCTTACTACAGAAAAAAAAGCAACAAACAAACAACAACAACAAAACCCAAATGCTAAAAAGGACGTTATTGAGGCAATGAACAACAATGAAATATGGAGTGTAGATGAAAGCATTGTAACAATATTTGAATTTTCTGAATTTGATAACTATACTGAGATTACACCACCAACTCTGAAATGGTTCAGGTAAGAACAGTATATACGGAGAGAAAGAAGACAATACAGTAAATGTGGCAGAATGTTAAAATAAAAAAACAAACAGAATTCGTGGGTCTGGGTAAAGATATATGGAAGCATTCTGTGGAATTCTTACAATGTATAAGTTTGAAAAAATAAAAAGTAGTTTGCTTAAGGGCTTTTAGAGGGTAGGGGCGCCTGGGTGGCTCCGTCGGCTAATCATCTGACTCTTGGTTCCAGTTCAGGTCATGATCTTCCAGGTGGTGAGTTCAAGCCCCACTTTGGGGGTCTGCGCGGACAGCATGGAACCTGCTTAGGATTTTCTGTTTCCCTCTCTCTCTTTGCCCCTCCCTGATCGCTCTCTATGTCTCTTAAATAAAAGAGGCAGGGGGAGGGTTTAGAGGGCAGAATCCAAGGATGCTACTGAGTTAGGGATAGACCAGAGGCTCCAACGAACTAAAACCTGTCTGTCGTGGTCAAGGACCGGGGGGGGGGGGGGGGGGGGGGGGGGGGGGGGGGGGCAAGAAAAAAAAAAAAAAAA